>NW_011889026.1:293624-314387 GCF_000151845.1 Pteropus vampyrus | reverse complement strand
CCCGCCCCGCCCCGCGCTGGCGCCCTCGGCGCGGGAGGACCGTCCCCAGCGCCGCTCTGTCTCTCTGTCCCCTGCAGATCCCCAGGTACATCCTGACGCTGCACGAGCTCCTGGCCCACACCCCTCACGAGCACGTGGAGCGCAACAGCCTGGACTACGCCAAGTCCAAGCTGGAGGAGCTGTCCAGGTGAGCCGCGGGCGTCGCCAGCGGCCGGGCCCCGGTGGGACGCGCCACCGCGCATGCGGAGCCCCAGGGGGCCGAGCCGGTGCGCGGGATAGCACGGGGGGGTGTGGCCTGGGAGCCCCCGATGTACAGCTGCAGCCCGCTGGGGCACCTGCGCGACGGCATGGTGGCCCGCCGCCCGGGACAGAGGGGTCGGGGAAGGGAGTGACTTCAGGCAGGGTCCGCGTCCGAGCCTGCGGCCATAGGAGCTCCAAAGGGTCCTGGCGGACAGGCCGCCACGCGGGCAGTGTCGGTGGGGGATGAGCCCCCACTCCAGGCCCCTCGCCCGCCTCTCTCCGTCCTCGAAGCCCAGCGGACCTTCCTCTGCACGGGCAGAAGCGGGGACCAGGGGCGCCCCGGGCAGCAGTGACGCGGCCTGCACCAGGCGGTGGCGGCGGGAGGCGGGGAAGCGGCTCAGATTCTGGATGTGTTGTGAAGATGGCGTTTCTGATGGGTCAGACGTGGGGAGTCAGGGGTGAGCCCCGAGCTTTAGGCCGAGCACGTTAAAAGGTGGGGAGATTAACCCAGCCGCAGGGGCTGTGCGCGTGGGGGGCTATTGGCCTCGAGATGGACAATGGCGGAGCAGAGGCTGAGGCTAAGGAGGGGGCGCCTTCGTCTGCAGTTCAGGGGAGACTTCCGCTGTCATCAGTTCAGACAGCATTTGAAGACCCAGACTGCTGAGGTCACGAAGGGAGGGACTTCAGGCAGAAACCAGATGGGAAGCCGCAGCTGAGCCCCGGGGCCTCCATGGGTGGGGTCACCACATGCATGGGGTCACCACGGGAGGAGCTGGGTCTGCTGCTCAGAGCTGGGCCGCCACCAGCCACAGAGAGGATCAGCCCAGCCCAGCCCAGGGCCCTAAACGGCTCAGACTGGCAAGGGCGGCCAGGGAGGCCCTGGCTCCCGGCTGGAGTGGCGGGGAGGGCCAGGCTGAGGCCATAGTCGGGCCACGATCGCACACAGACGAACCACTGCAGGTGAGGACCCCAGGCCTCACGTGCCCCAGGGAGCCAAATCCTACACACTCTTCCCAAAGGAGACTTGGGACTGGGAGGCAGCCAGGCTCCTTGTCACTGCCGGATGCCTGTCCCAATGCAGGCCGCAGGTGGCACGTGAATGCCAAGCTGTTTGCCCAAAGTCCCTCACCCCCTTCCGCCCAGGGTCCTGTGTACAGCCTGCTCTTTTGCTGTCCCCCACCCGATCACCTGCCCTGGCCCTGCGCCCAGCGATCACCTGTCTCCATGACAACACCCTTTCCCCTTCCTCTGGGCACCCACGGGAGGCCTCAGTAAGCAGGCCCCTGCTTGGCCTGCCCCGCCTCTGCCTTGCCCTTTGCCCCCACCTCTCCTGACCTCCGTCTCCTGGGCTCACTAGTGACTGAGCCATGTCCCCAGGAGGCTCAGGCCCTGGACACCGTGCTGCCTCCCACATCCCCCAGCTGGTGTGCAGCAGGGGTCTCCCCAAAACGAACCCCAGCCTGGGGCCGGCCCCCGCCTGAGCAGCTGCAGTGACCCACGTCCAACAGCAAACCTCGGGCCGCCCTGCAGAATCACCCCGCGTTTACCAAACACAGCTCCACTCGCCCAGGCCACTCCCGATCCAGATGAATGGAGAGATGCCTTGGGCTACTTCCGGAAATGGAGAACCCCACCCAGGGAACTCAAACACACCCCTTCACCCTTCCGGGAGAGGGCTGAGGCCTGGGCTTCTCCAAGAGCATTGCAAGGGGGAGGGGCAACTGGGGCTGCTGAGGACGAGACCACGTCCATGCCCCAGCCTGATGACCAAAAACCACGACTGACGTGAAGAGACTGTGCGGTATCGCTAAGCACCATTGCGCTGTTTGTGCAAGCAGCTATCATGTGTGAGCACAGGCAGGCAGACGGAAGACACGTTTTCAATCCACAGATCAACAATCCAGATGGAGAAACTGAGGACAAGAGGGGTTGATTGATTTGCTCAGCATCAGGCCAGCTACGTCCGTCACAAGTGCCAACTAAAGTCGCAGTGGGCTTTATGGGGAGTGTCTATAAGACACCCTTGCAAACCACGCACAGAGGCCGGCCGGCCCGGGGACCTCGTTATACAGACTGAGGCGGAAGGAAACAAATAGGAAGCTTTGTGCTTTTTTGTAGTATGTGTGGTACTTTTCAGATCCCCTCGACCAAAAAGGACCCACTTCTATCCTGGAAACCCATCAAAGTACTTAAAGCTGCCAACGCTAATGCCCTTTTTCCCGTTTCTAAAACGTAGGTAAATGGTGCCATCTCGTGGACAGGCGTGGTGTTGCAGGCGGCAGATGGTGGACAGACAGGACAGAGTCTGCATTTTGTATTTGGGGCTGGCTCTGTTGCCTTTCTCTCCTGGACGTGCCAGGACCTACCGTGGTATCGAAGTCGGTCTCCCCGAGCCAGCTGCATGGCCCCGTCCTCCACCAATAAGCCATTCCCCAGCCAGCATTAACAAAACAGCTGTATAATGCTGTTCGGGGAGAGGAAACAGCAGTTACATAACCCTCAGCAGAATCCGGGGGGATATCCTCTAGCTTCCCCACCAAAAATGACCCGCTTATTTCCTAACACTCCTGGAAACCCATCAAAGTACTTACCTAAAACTGCCAACTCAGACGCCTTTTCCCGAGTTTCTAAAACATAGGTAAATGGTGCCATCTGGTGGACACGCATGGTATTGCAGGCAGCAGATTGCGGACAAACAAGACAGAGTGTATTTTATGTTTAGGGCTAGCTATGTTTCTTGTTTCTCTCCTGGACGTGTCAGAACCTACCGAGGTATCGAAGTCAGTCTCCCCGAGCCAGCTGCATGGCCCCATCCTCCACCAATAAGCCATTGCGCAGACAGCATTAAGAAAATAGCTGTACGAACCCAATCCCGTCTGATCTTGGAAGCTAAGCAGGGTCGAGTCTGGTTAGTACTTGGATGGGAGACCACCTAGGAAGAACAGGTGCAGTAGGTGTAAAAGATAAAAGAATAAAAAAAATAAGGGATTGTAAACTGACAAGGTCCTTGCGATCTGTGAGGTCAATCAAGGTTTGCCTCACCTAAAAAAAAAAAAAGAAAACAGCTGTACAATGCCTTTCAGGGGGAGGGAACAGCAAGTACATAGACCCTGAGCAGAATTAGGCGAAATATTCTTCTAGCTTCCCCACCCCAAAACGACTCGCTTCTTTCCCAACACTCCTGGAGCCCGTTAAGTCTCAACAAAGTCCGCAAGGCACATGTCCAGTTGCCCACCGATGTTGAATCGAAAACCGTAGGTAAATGGTGCCATCTCGCGGACACGCGTGGTGTTGCAGGCGGCCGATGGTGGACAGACAGGACAGTCTGCATTTTGTATTTGGGGCTGGCTATGTTGCCTTTCTCCCCTGGACGTGCCAGCACCTACCGCGGTATTGAAGTCAGTCTCCCCGAGCCAGCTGGTGGCCCGGTCCTCCACCAATAAGCCATTGCTCCGCCAGTATTAACACAACGGCACTATTAGGAGCGTTCGGGGTGGGGGGGACAGCAGTTACATAACCCCGAGCAGAATTAGGTGGGATATCCTTCTAGCTTCCCCACCAAAAACGACCCGCTTCTTTCCCAACACTCCTGGAGCCCGTTAAGTCTCAGCAAAGTCGATAACGCCCATGTCCAGTTGCCCACCCACGTCGAATCGATAAACGTAGGTAAATGGCGCCATCTCGCGGACACGCGTGGTGTTGCAGGCGGCAGGTGGTGGACAAACAGGACGTAACCCTGAGCAGAATTCGGTGGGAATGCAGAATTCTGCATTTTGTATTTGGGGCTAGCTATGTTGCCTTTCTCTCCTGCATGGCCCTGCCCCCCAGCCACAAGCCATTCCGCAGCCAGCATTAGAAAACAGCGGTATAATGCCGTTCGGGGGGAGGAAACAGCCAAGGCCTGAGGCTGGAGTGAACTTGGTGTTTTCCATGGGTAGGATACAGCCCGTGGCCAGCCGAGGGGCACAGCAATGAGCGAAGGATGTTTCCCGTGTTTCTGTCTTCCTCCCTGTGCTACCTCTGCTTGACGTGGTTCAGACTTGTAAATCCTAGAGCCCTGCTTCCCAGCTGTCAACCTCCATCATTTTTCCCTCTGAAAAAAGATCACCTGCCCACTTGGGCTGTCGGAGAGATGAGATCATGCCGTACAGCGCCCTGCGTACGGCCAGCAGTCAGACCACGCCTGCTCTCGACACATTCGTCACTGAGCACCCTGGGCGCCAGGTGCTCTTTCCAGATCCGGCCGGACCCACGTATTCCCTGCTCGCTGGGCACGGTGGCCTCCTGACAGTGCCGCTTCCGGTCCCCACAGGATCATGCACGACGAGGTGAGCGAGACAGAGAACATCCGGAAAAACCTGGCCATCGAGCGCATGATCATCGAGGGGTGCGAGATCCTGCTGGACACGAGTCAGACCTTCGTCAGACAAGGTACGGCCTCTGCGCTCGGCGAGCCCCGGCGCGGGGGCAGGTGTCACTTGGGGCATCGCCACTTGATGTGGCTGCCACGCCTACCAGCGTGATGCCGCAGTACCAGGGTCTGCTGGGGACCGTAACAGCTCCGAGCAGATGTCGATGGCTGTGTGTATAGATGCAGATACTCGGTTCCCGTCCCTCTGCTTGTAAACGGGGTCCTTCCAGACGCCCTTGGTTGTCTATTGTATGTCCCGGTGAACAGGGACACGTCCTTTTTGGGACAGCATGGGGCAGAGGGAGAGAACATGTACCGATGGCCTTGGCAATCACAAGCGTTTCCAGCGTCTGAGAGGAAGTCAGCGTGGGTCCATCCCTTGTCTTTTGTGCATCACCATGGCCCCTTGGGAGGTGTGACCGTAGCGCTTCTTCTGGGAGGAAGTTTCCCACTGCCCTCAGATTCTGGTCACTAGGGAGCAGTATGGACGGGTGGCCAGAGTATCTCTGTGGCCGAGGGGCTAACTGCCAACTCGGGGACATGACAGCTGCAATATGTTTGAAGGTCACCTCGTTCACAGCCCACGTTCTTGGCTTCTGCATGCATGCCCCGGAGGTGACCCTACTTCAGAGTGGACCCCGGGTGCCTTCTGTCTGGCCTTGGGACCATGTGACTAGAGGAAACCTTGTCAGCCCCTCCCGCTGGCCCTGCGGCTGCCTCCAGCCTCTGCCGCCCATAGTGAGGGGGCCATCGAGTTGGAGTTCCTTCACAGGCCCTTTGTGTGGCCCTGTGACCACAGGCCCACCCTGTGACCTGCTCCCAGAGCCACCCTCGCCTGTCCTCCAACTCCCGGGAGCTGCACCGGGCCCGCCCCCGCTGGAAGCGGCCGGAGGAATGAGCTGTCCTGGGGTGGGCACTGACAGGAATCTGCTCTGGGGCCCAAACCAAAGCCATTCCTCCCCTGCTGAGGAGCTAGGCTGGACCTGGAGGTCACACTGGGGCCTGGCAGTGTCCAGTCACACAGCCAGTGCTGACGCCGGGCCAACGAGGGGCCCAGGGACACCCAGACGATAGACCCTTGCCCCAGGAGCGGACTATTCAGGGAGAGTCACGCGGAGAGACAAACGCGGGAAAGAGCTCCAGGCAGCAAGGGCAGGAGGCAGGGTGGTGGCCGGGGTGGGACCAGGGAGAACGGCAGGGCTTGCGGAGGAGGCGGCGCTGGCGGCGGGTCCGGAAGGGTGAGCAGTGCACAGGCAGACGTGTGAAGGGTGAGGACATGTCACCCTTCACGCGGGCAAGTGGGTCCCTCACATGCACCTGCTCTGTGGGCGGCGACTTCCTAGGGAAGTGCTGAGGATGGAGGGTCTGCGGGGAAGTGCCTGACTGACCGTGGCTGCTCCGTGGCCGCGGGTGCCCCCCGCTGTCCAGCCTCCTGACACCGAAGACACTGCCGGTTGCATTCTCACCACGGGGCCATGTGCTTGGGGCTCCCCACCTGTCTGAGAGATCGAGGGGCCCTGCACGGAGCCCCTCTGGTCACCCCCACACCTTGAGGAGGGGCTGGGGGGACACATCCCAGTGCGCGCTTGCCACGAGGAACTAGGATCACCTTGTCCGTACGTCAGTCCCACAGCCGACCTCAGAGGCGGAGGTTCGCCCTGGAGACGGGCCACTCGGGGTCTCTCCCTGTCCGCCCGCAGGCTCCCTCATCCAGGTGCCCATGTCCGAGAAGGGCAAGATCACCCGGGGGCGGCTGGGGTCGCTGTCCCTGAAGAAGGAGGGCGAGCGGCAGTGCTTCCTGTTCTCCAAGCACCTCATCATCTGCACCCGGGGCTCGGGCGGGAAGCTGCACCTGACCAAGGTGGGTGGGGGCGGGGCCGGGGGCGGGGCTCAGAGCGGGCCCCGCCCAGGGCGCGGGGTGGGAGGGGTGTCGGGGACGCGCCCGCCCGGCCTGTGGCCAGGATGGCGGTGTTCTGCTGGAGGATGGAGGATGACGGGCGGTGGGATGGTGACCGTCAAGACCCGCAGGGCGCCCGCAGCCGGGTGCCGGGCTGGGGGCCAGACGAGCGCCTGCGAGCCGCGCGCGGCCTGTGGCGCGCGTGCGTGTGGCGTGCGTGCGCGGCCTGTGGCGCGCTGTGACGCGCGCGTACCTGTGGCGTGCGTGGCGCGCGCGCACGTGGCCTGCGTGCGCGGGGGGCGGAGGACGGCGCGCGCTGACCCGCCGCGCCCTCCCGCGCTCACCGCGCAGGTCGGCTGCGCCCCGGACCCCGCAGCCCTGCAGGGGCCCCGCTACCCGACCGCCCAAGAGGCGGGGCCGCAGGCACCGCGAGGCCCAGGGCCCCCTGCGTCCCCTCGGCCTGCCACGCGGCGCCTGTCGGAGTCCGCTGCTCCCCGCTCAGCACATTGCTCGTCCACTGCTCTGAGCTCAGGACCTCGTCCGTCTCACGCATGTGTGACCCCAGGAAGGTCCTCGCTGTGCACAGCTCGGACCCGCGCCTGTAATAGGGGTGACTGTCCTCACAGGTGCAGACCCCCTCGGCAGCAGGGAGCACCTGATAAGCTGCAGGCTCCCCAGCGCCGTGTCCGTCCCCACAGAAACTGGCCTCCGCGATTTCAAAGCTGAGCGAGGGTGGCGGGCAGGGCCAGAAGCTCCCTGACTTCGGCCAGCGCATCAAGGATCCCCTCTCCCAGATGCGGGGTGCCTGGCCCGTCACCCGCAGAGCTCGGAGGTCGGGCTTCAGGGAATGCGCTGCTCATGTTAATGTGTCGACGAAGTCACGGATTGGCTGCACACGAGAAATTAATTTACAAACATCGAACACTGATTTCGGCCACGCTCCGCATCAAGGAAAGCTTCCTTGTTGATTAGCTCTGCAGTCTGCTGTGACGGCCTCGTCCAGGCCGGGGGACTGTGCCCTGGGGCGGGAGTCTGAGGACAGCCTCCTGCCTGAAAGCCCAGAAGCACATGCTCTTTCGTGTATGCGTGTTCCCTGACCCGGTTTGGGGTGGAGGCTGAGTTTTAAACCCTCACAGCGAACTGTGGAAGACAGCACCGCCACACACCATGGGTGACCTCATACGGTCCCACGACCTCGCCCGGCCTCAGTTCACTCATCCGCAGAATGGGGTGAGAACCCCTTCCGAGGAGGGCTGAGAGGATTCAGCAAGGGGGTGCCTGCAAAGCGCAGAGCCGGTGCCCGTACAGGGCAGCTGCTCAATGGACAACATCGCTGTCGGTCTTGGTGGCGTAATAATGACCTTGCAGCAGTAACATCAGGCTTCTGCACAGCGATGATCATGGGCCGGGCGCTATGCCAGACGGCATGTGTATTTAATTCCGGCGACTACCGGCTGAGGCACGTGCTGTTCCTTTCCCTATTTTGTGGGTGAGGGAACAGACATGGGGGAGCCGGCGAGAAGCAGACATCTCGGAGGCAGACCTGGGACTGCAGCCAGAGTCTGTGCTCTCAAGCCATAAGCTAGAATTCAAAGCACTTCTCTTGAAATACTGTCCCTGGACATCGAACACCATTCCGTCCCTTCCAACGGGCACGCTGCCGACCCCCGAGGTTTAAAACGACCCGAGAATGTTTGGACTTGGCTGGAAGAGAACGGCAGAGCTAGATGGGGCTTCCAAGGTTTCCAGCCCACTGACCGCTGGGCAGCGAAGGCCCAGCAAGGCCTGGGGGGCAAAACCAATGAGCAGAACGAGACGCAAAAGCAGAATCTGGGCCCGGCTGCCCCCCATGGGGCAGCCTGCCCTGCAAACGTTTTTAAATACAGATCTGCCCGTGGCCGGGTCCCTACGGTCACTAGTTATCATATGCCTTATCTGTCCCTGCATGGCAAGTTATCCCCAGATGTGGTGGCTTAAGACAAACGTTTGTTGTCTAGGTTTCTGTGGGTCGTAGTATTAGGAGTGACGGGGCTCAGGACCCCTTAGGAGGCTGCAGACATGACAGTGCTAGGCTGTGTCACCTGTAAGTGTGACTGGGGCTGAGGATTCGTGTCCACTGTGGCGATCCACTCGGCGCCTCATTCACTGACCTGTCCTCATGGCATGGCAGCTGGCTCCCCCAGGACCAGTGACCGAGAGACAAGAGAGCCAGCAGGATGCTGCAGTCCCCAAAGTCAGACACCCTCACTTATGCTTTCTTCTTGTAATGAAAAGCAGGTCCCCAAATCCGGGGCACGCTCCAAAGAGGAAGGGATGTGGGCGTCACCTTTTGAAGGGAGGGGTATCCAGCCTTTGGTTACTCTCACTTGGTACCAAGGGACCAAGAGAGGCTCAAACACCCAGGAATGGGAGGCATTTTCCAGATAGTCCTACAAACTGAAAACCAGTGGCTGCCCTGGGCTGGGATCAGGCCCCTGAGGCTCCGCCCAGACCTGCCAGTGACCTTAGGGCGAGACACCACTCCCTGATTTCACGTCTTCACTGTAAAGTCAGAACGACGCCTGCCACGGGTCCGTGACATTGGCCTGCTTCCCTGTTGGTAACGGGGGACTTCGGACTTCTGTGATTTAGGCGATGCCGCTGCGGGGGGGCAGGAAGAGGCCACGCCCCCAGCTGACCGCCCCCCCACTCGGGAAGGCCCCCTCCAACACAGTCTTGCGGGACCCATTGGGCTCCTTATATAAACACCCACCCGGAGCATAGCACACGTGCGCACGCACCGTCAAAGCCCCGCCCCCCGCACGCGCTGGGACCCCCGCACCCGCAGGGCCCCGGCTCAGGCCGCCTGCTCTTTCTCAGAACGGCGTGGTGTCCCTCATCGACTGCACCTTGCTGGAGGACGCGGAGAGCACGGAGGAGGAAGGTGGGTGTGGGAGCTGCTCGGACAAGTGCGCACGCTCGCTCGCCCCAGGGCTGTGTGTCCCCAGGCACGGTCTTGGCCGAGGAGCAGGGAGGACGCTGCCGTGTGGCGGCCCCTCTCCCGCGCCGTGGTCCACAAAGTCCCCCCCTCCACTGGCCCTGCGTGGCTGCAAGCTGCTTCTGGGCCGCAGGCCTCGGTCCTCCCGTCACGAAGTGGGGGGTCCTCACCTAGGGAAAAAGAAACGTTCTGGAAATAGCCAGGGGCCAGCGCTGCCTCCCCGGCGGCAGGGGGTTGAGGGGGGGACCACTGCAGTGGTTTCTAGCTCAGAAGCCGCCCTCGCCCACTCTGCTACCTCCATGTTTTGCAACTGGAAGCCAAAGGGTCCGGCCAAGACATGGACCGCCTGGATTTTAAGATCGGGGTGGAGCCGAAGGACTCGCCGCCCTTCACGGTCACCCTCGTGGCCTCGTCCAGACAGGAGAAGGCAGCGTGGACCAGTGACATCAGCCAGGTGAGCAGCGTCCGTGTTCCCGCAAGCCTGTGGTCCCCTCGGGCCTGAGCTGGCTGAGGGCCTGGGGCCGCTGCAGGGTTCGAGTGGACAAGGGGCCGTGTTACCAGGCACAGCGCCCACCAGGGCTGAATGCGGCTACCCCATCCGGCCGGCAGGAAGGGGTCCTCGGCTACCTACAGAGAAGGGTCTAGGAACCCCTTGCACCGGGATCGTCCTCTGTGGTGACTCTTAAAAGTCCAGAGCCCTGAGCTCCTCCTGCCCCCGCCCCCCCACAGTCTCCACAGACTTACTAGATGTGAATCTGCGGCGGGGACCTGGGGGCCTGCATTTCAGCAGATGTCCAGGCCGTCGGGGGCACAGAACAGTCTGCGTGCCCCACCCCACGGGTGTGGGAGCAGCAGAGCTTGCAGAGTGAGGACGGAGGCCCACAGGGCTCTGTGCCCTGACCGTGCCGTGCCAGGCCCCGTGTCCAGCGAGGCACAGGCCCCGCTCGCTGGGCAGAGCCCCTGCCGGGCCCGGGTCCCGAGTCGGGGCCGAGGCGCTGACCCCGGGCCCCCCTCTCTGGCCGCAGTGCGTGGACAACATCCGATGCAACGGGCTCATGATGAACGCCTTTGAGGAAAATTCCAAGGTCACGGTGCCGCAGATGATCAAGTAAGCGCCCCTGACCTCATGTTGCCCAGGCCGCTGAGCGCCCCGCGGTGACGGCAGGGACAGGGACGGTGGGCCGGGCAGTGCTGGGCTCGGGGACCCGGCTTCCATCTTCTGGGTGTTCGTTTTGAGTCAGCGTCTGCTGGGATGTTGGCTTCGGCTTCGTGGATTTCTGTATTAGGCGGCTTAGGGTACAACAGGAATGGCCCTTCAGCCTTTTCTATTTTTACGATGACAGTTTTTCCTTTTCTCGTCGCAAAATGAGAACACGTGGAAAACGCAGGCTTCCTGGGCCCCTGGGCGTTCTGCTGGCCCAGCTCTGGGCCCGTGGCCGGCACAGGCTTCTCCCCGGCTGGCCGCCGCCTGCCGCACGCGGGGGCCGCTCGCGCAGGGCTGCATCGTAGGGCATTCACGGTGCCACCGCCACCACGGCCTAGTTCCGGAGTGCGCTCCCGTCACCCGGGAAGAGGCCCGCGTACTGGCGGTCAGTTCCAGTCCCTGCTCTCCCCGCCCCGGCAACGGGGCCTGGGGCCTGGCCTGGCCTGGCCGCTTCACGTAAACGGAGCGTCCGACGTGTGGGCTTTGTGACGGGCCCTGCACGCAGCACGCTGTTGCGAAGGTGCGTCCTGGCGCGTGTCACTGCTTGGTGGGCAGCAGCGCCCACGCACGGACAGCGGGGGCGTTTCCAGTTCTCGTCCCCACGTTTGTGTGAACGGGCGTCCCTTAAGCCTCGCGAACTCGGCAGCCCATGATTTCGAAGTTCGTTCTCTTTTTTCCAGTGTCTCTAGGAGTTTTGTGACACCAGGTTTTCAGGATGTTGGGGGGAGAATGCAGCCGTTCTCGCCCAGGGCCCCCCCGCACCCCACAAAGCGGTCCTCGTCCCCGTAACAAGCCCACCGGGCCCTCCGGCCACGGGCTCGGAGCCCGCAGCCCCCAGTCAGCCCGGCCTCCCCGCAGGTCCGACGCGTCTCTGTACTGCGACGACGTGGACATCCGCTTCAGCAAGACCATGAACTCCTGCAAGGTGCTGCAGATCCGCTACGCCAGCGTGGGCCGGCTGCTGGAGCGGCTGACGGACCTGCGCTTCCTGAGCATCGACTTCCTCAACACCTTCCTGCACTCCTACCGCGTCTTCACCACGGCCGTCGTGGTGCTGGACAAGCTCATCACCATCTACAGGAAGCCGATCAGCGCCATCCCCGCCAGGTGGGCGGCCCACGGCCCGGGCGCAGGCTGGGCCCCGAGCTGGGGCTGCAGGCCACCCCAGGGGTAGGGACGGCGCCTCCTGACCCGCAGGCTCCGGGGTGGGGCACGCACCCCGATGTCCTCCCCTGCCTGAGCTCTCAGCTCTCTGGCAGTAGGGGACCCACCCCTGCCCCCCACCTTCCCATCTAAGACGAAAGGGAGGGAGGGAGGGAGGGGCACAGAGAGCGTCTCCCCTTCTCTGCGGAGCCGCGCCCAGCTCTTCGGGCATGCCCAAGGCGCTACGGCACGTGCAGGCCACTGGGGTCTTGAGGGGGCTGTCCAGGGCCCAGAAGGGACAAGAGGTGGCCCCAGGGCCTCAGTGAGCCCGCCTGTGCCCACCCCTGAGCGCGGGCAACAGTGGTGGACGCAGTGCCAGAGCCCAGCATCACCGCCTCCCAGGGCCACAGGGAGGACAGGCTGGTCCCAAGGCAGGAGAGGGTCCGGGGGGCCCAGGGGCTCGAGCCGCCCCTCCTCCCGCCTGCCAGAGCGTGACCGCCCGACCCCGCGCCCCTGCCAGCCTGGCACTCGCTGCTCGGGCCTCACGGCGGTCGGCTTCCCAAGGCAAGGCCCTGAGTGGGCAGGAGTGACCCTGAAAACCAGCCCAGACCCTTCCCGGCGCCCAGCTGGCCGCCCCCCCTTCCCAGCAGACGGGACCCCAGGCCTGGGCCGGCGGTCGGCCCGGCGGTCAGGCCGCGCTGACCTGTCCTTCTCGGCCCCCGCGCCCCACACAGGTCGCTGGAGCTCTTGTTCGCCAGCGGCCAGAACAACAAGCTCCTGTACGGCGACCCCCCGAAGTCCCCGCGTGCCACCCGCAAGTTCTCCTCACCGCCTCCGCTGTCCATCACCAAGACGTCCTCGCCCAGCCGCCGGCGGAAGCTCTCCCTCAACATCCCCATCATCACAGGCGGCAAGGCCCTGGACCTGGCCGCCCTGGGCTGCAGCTCCAACGGCTATACCGGCGTGTATTCGGCCATGTCGCCCTTCAGCAAGGCCACCCTGGACACCAGCAAGCTCTACGTGTCCGGCGGCTTTCCCAACAAGATCACAGACGAGGGGGACACGACCAGCGAGAAGCCGGAGGACCCCTCGGCCCCCAGCAAGCAGAGTGAGTGGACACGGCTGATGGGCCCGCTATGGCTCCCGTGGGGCAGGAGGGAAGCCTGGGGTCCCAGGCAGACCGTGATGGCTGTGCAGGGCCTGGGCAGGGCAGAGAGGCCGCCATGTGACAGCCGGGCCCTCCCGCACCCCCGGGCTCGTCCATCTCTGCGCGGACACTGGCCGGGCCCCACTCACCAGGTCCTAGCTCCCGCCCACATTCACGGTGTGGCTCGGGAGCTGGACCAGACACGGGAGCGTGGACGCCTGCCAGGGCTGGCGGGGCCGCATAAAGCTGTCGAGCTTCGTCTGCTCCACGGGCATGTCCTACACGTGCCCTGTTTTGCACCAATAACTTACAGACCTGAATCTAGACATCGGTGACCATTTGAGCACCATCCCATGACCTCCTCCCCCGCAGGCTCTGATGTCTCCGTGAGGGAAGAGTCAGACACCGATGACAACCAGAGTGACGACGGCGACACAGAAACGTCGCCCTCCAAGTCCCCGACGACGCCGAAGTCCGTCAAGAGCAGAAGCCCCTCAGGTACGTGAGGCCCCGGCGGGGCGAGGGCAGCCCCCCGAGCTGCGAGGAGGGGCGGGGGCGTCACCCTTCTGCCGCGTCCTTCCGACCCCTCGCTGCGGGAACTGCGCCACACCCCACGAACCTGGGTGGCCGTGGGGCTGCAGCACTGCGTGGGTGGGTCCCCCTCTTCCGCTCGGCAACGTCCCGCCAGGCCCCGGACGGGACTCGCGCCCCGCCCGATGCCGGGGGCGGGAAGGCCGGGCTCACTCTGGACTCCTGGGTCCAGAGGTGCTTCCTGAGCTCCCGCTCCGTGTCGGGCTCCTGGCGGCCTCGTCCCCATTTTAAACCAAAGGAAAAGACTGACGGCTGTGGGGATGTCCACCCTCCTGAGGGTCCTCGGGGAGCCTTCTGGGTTCCAGCTCCCCTCAAGCACCTCCCCGCACACAGGGCTCTGGGAGGCGCGAAGGCGAGGTGGGAGCCGGCGAGGGACTCCCTGCCACCCCCACCCTCTCGAGCTCCTGCCCCCACACAGCACGAGATGCAGCTGAATCCCCAGCTCCCCAACTCCCAGGCCTTCTGAAGACACCCCGTAAATAACAGGTCACCCAGCTCAGAGATGCGGCCTGGACGCACGCGTGACAGGCACACGCGTGACGGGCACACACACCTTCTCACATGCATGGAGCTGATCTCGCCCAGGGCCGGAAGGTCGCCCCAAAGTAGGCTGGGTCGTTAAAGTGCATCGTTCGCTCCTCAGAGCTGAGGTGCTGTCACTTTGTCCGGGTGCGGACCGCTCTCCAGACCTAGGAGGCTGAAGGTTTCTGTCCGACCCTGCCCTACGGCTATCCAGAGTTGTCACTGACAACTGTCCGACCCTGCCTTGCTACCCTACAGCGGCCGCAGAGCTCTGCATGGCCCCAAGTTCCTCCATCCTGCCATCTCCACTCTGACCCTTTGAAGCACGTGTCGATGCCCGACTTACCCCAGAGTTACTGAGACCTGGGTTATGGAGCTGACCCAGGGCCCCACAGCTAGCAAGGGAGGGCTCGGCGTGCAGGGCTCTGTGCCCCGCCAGGCCCGGGAGCCTCGGCACAGGTGACGAGCTCGTTCCGAATGGACGCCAAGGGGGAGAAGATGACGGCTGTCCTGCAGGCGGCCTGTGTCCAGCTGGGCTAAGAGGTGACCGTCCTCTGAAACGACAGACGGAAGGGGTGGCTGGAGCCTTTCTTCAGAAACAGGAGGGAGGCAGGGGCTTTCCCTCCCGAGGCCGCCCCGCGGGTGGCAAGCAGGGGCAGGTGACAGACCCCGCCGGCAGCACCGCCTGTCCCCCGTCTGGAACGCTGGTTTCCTCGCAGCCCGGGGGCTGGGACAGAAAAGGCTGAAGGTGGCTCCTTCCTCTCCAGAGTTCCCGCTCTTCTCCTACAATAACGGGGTCGTCATGACCTCCTGTCGCGAGCTGGACAATAACCGAAGCGCCCTGTCGGCAGCCTCCGCCTTTGCCATAGCGACTGCAGGCGCCAACGAGGGCACCCCAAACAAGGAGAAGTACCGGAGGATGTCCCTGGCCAGCGCAGGTGTGTGGGGTCTCCACTCGCGACAGCCCTGAGGTCAGCCCGGGTGCGAGGCCGCAAAGACGCATGACCCCAGGATCCCGCCCGCTCTGGCTGCTCCAGGCCTGGCCGGTGCTGACCCTCCACCTGGAGCCCCCTCCCTCCCACCGGGCCCTGTGCTGCGGGCACACTTGTACCCATCCTCAAGTCCTGCCCGTGGGGCCCGATCGCCCTCCTCCCCGTCCACACACGGGTTCTGCTCAGACCCTCCGGCAGCCCCTAAAAGGTGCAGGCTGGTCGAGGTGGGGGTGGGGACTGTGTCCACTGGGCCGTCAGGCGTCCAGGCCCCCTGGCCAGCGCCCAGGCTGCATGTCCAGCCCGTTATCACCCACTGCAGCCCCGCCCCGCAGCCCTGAGGGACAACCCGGCTCGCCCAGACCCAGCGCTGAGCTGAGGTGAGGGCGAGCTGTCCCTCGTCTTCATGGTCCTGCGTCCTGTGTGCCACGCTGCCCCAGGCTTCCCCGCCGACCAGAGGAACGGGGACAAGGAGTTCGTGATCCGCCGGGCGGCCACCAACCGCGTCCTCAACGTGCTGCGCCACTGGGTCTCCAAGCACTCTCAGGTGGGTGGGAGGCCCGGCGGCCTCTGGGGACCGGCGGGCACTGCCGCGGGAACCAGACGGCGGCAGAGCGGGAGGGAGGAGCCCGGGCGTGCTGCCCGACGTCGCAGAGCCCGGGGGACCAAGGACACTCCCCGGGACAGGGCCCCCGTCTCGCCAGCTCTCTGCAGCAGGGGTGCAAAGCACAGCCGAGCCTCCCAGAGCCCGGGCCTAGGGTGCAGCCAACTCGGCGCCAGTCCCTGGTCTCACCCAGGGCCTTTTACCTGAGGGTCCCAGGCCCGCTGGGGCCCCGTCATGAGGGGGCAGCCTCCTCTGGCCTCGGCTGGGACCCACAGGGCAGCCTCGGCACAGTAGCCAGAGCCACCATCACACCTTGCAGGACTTTGAGACCAACGATGAGCTCAAGTGCAAGGTGATCGGCTTCCTGGAGGAGGTCATGCACGACCCTGAGCTCCTGACCCAGGAGCGGAAGGCTGCGGCCAACATCATCAGGTACGGCAGCCCCGCCGGTGGGACAGGGGTCTGTCCCCACTGCCGTGCGCGTGACGGGCCTCGGGCAGGTGTGCAGGGCGGCCGTCGCCCCCCGTGCCGCCGGGCTCTGGAGCTGCCGGGCCGTGTGTCCCCTCCCCTCCCCCGCCATCAGGCCCTGACCCCTGGAGGCAAGAACACTGCCCGCTGCTCCATCCACGTCCACGCCTGCCAACGCCTGCGCCGTCCCGTGTGGTAGCACCGCGACACAGGGCTCTGAACCCCCAACTAAATTTTAGGAAAATTTAAAATTCAGTTTCTCAGTCACACAAACCACACGGGCTCGTGGCTCCGTGCTGGGCAGCACAGACAGACGGTGTTGCATCATTCCAGAGAGTTCTGCGGGCCGCTCGGCGCAGGCTGGGCACAGGCGCACACGCACCCGCCGCTCCCACTGGCTGCGGGACCCAGAGCCGGCCTCCCCCCCTCGCTTCCCGCCCGCCCTGCATCCTGTCTCTGACCCAGACTTGCAGCCAGACCTTCCCGTTGACCCTCCCGCCCCAGGCCCGTGCCACAGCCCCTCGGTCCCCAGGCTCTGTCCTTCAATCTCCTTCAGGCCTCCCCCACCACACCGCACGCGTGTCCACGCACGGTCAGCCCCCCGGGGCCCCCAGCGTCTCTCGCTGCCCTCCCTGGAGCTTACGATCAAAGCCATCCAGTTAGGGAGCTGCCTGGGGTGCAGTGCAGAACAGGCTGCAGTCCCCTGTCCCCACCCCTGGCCTGGCTCCGTTCATGTCACCCTGCCCTCAAGGGCCGCTGGCCTGTGTCTAGCAAGGGCCAGGTACAGACGTGGGGAGGCTGGGGTGAGACCACAGGAGGGGCCCTCACCCAGCGGGAGGCCGGAGAGCCGAGGACGGACCATCAGGAAGTCAGCAGGGAAGAATGGGGAGGGGTTCCCACGAAAGGAGAGAGCAGAGCACAGACACAGGCGGGGGGGGGCAGGGGGGCTGCAGGGCGCTCTGCTGAAGGAGGATTGGGGGGCTGCCCCAGAGGTGGGGTGCAGTACAGGCCGCATGGCTCACTGTGCCTCCCCATCCCCAGGACGCTGACACAGGAGGACCCAGGTGACAACCAGACCACACTGGAGGAGATCATGCAGATGGTGAGCCAGGCCCGTCCTTCCCAGGGCCCGAGGACCCCCTCACCCAGTACGGTCGCCCCCGCCCGCGTCCCGCCGGCCCCCAGGCCTCTCCTGGGTCCTAGGCCCTGACGGAGTGAATGTGGCTGAGCTGCGCTCCTGCCTGCACCTGCTTCCGAGGCTGGGGCTCCTCACCCGTGAAACACGCATCACACCCTCACCCCTGGTCCCCATGGCCTTCCTGAGAGCTGTCGCTCCCATGGGTCGGTGTCCCCACAGCCATGCGCCTGCCCTGGGGCTTCTGCACGGCTGTTCTTGACCGGGTGACTGTGGGGCGATGCACAGACGCCCCGCCTCACACACACACACGTGCACACGGCCCCTCCTCCCACTATGCTACACTCTGTCCCTGTGCCCCGGTCTGTGACGGCGGCTCCAGGAAGCCAGGGGCCTCCTAGCTCCGGGGTCTAGCGAGGACCTGGCAGTGCAGACCTCAGGACTATTTGCTAGGAGGTGGAAGGGACACCATCGAGGAGGGACAGCTTGCTCCCCTGGTACGGGGGACCCCATTTCCCTGTGAGCACTGCAGATGGGTTGCTGTCTGCTCTTGGCTTGGCTGGGACTTCTGGGCAGGAGCTGCCTGTCCCGCCGCGTGCCTGGGCGGCCTGGGGTGGGGGTCGCTCTTTCTGACTCATCCTCGGTGGGCACAGGCTCCGCCCAGACCGGCACAGTCATCCCCATGCCCCTTCCCTCCAGCTCCCTCCAGCCCCTCCCGGATCCAACAGACCCCCTGTGAGGCCTCCCCACGTCCACCGCCTATAGAATCCCTGCCATGGGGACCTCGGTCCCCAGCTGCTGTGTCCTGAGGCCTTACCCTAGTCCAGGGATGCTGGTGGGGGACACCTTTAACAAAGCTGGCCACCACGGGTGACCCTGGGCCGGGAACACAGTGGCCCTGGACTCAGACCAGCACTGTCCTCTGGGCACGGGGCAGGAACCGTGTCCCAGGATGTGGCCACCCTCGTGAGTCCACATCCACTCCTGACTTTAAAGGGGACTTTTATAGACCTCACGCGGACCAGGCAGTCAGAAGGCTGGGCTCCGGCCCCAGCCATTAACCCTGGAGCCCCATGGTCATTTAATCACTGTGGGTGACAGCTGCTCCTTTGCAGGGTGAGTGATGACTAAACGAGGCCCAGGCCTGCAGCACTGGCCCAGGGCTGTGACACATGGTGGCTCCGGCTCCCTGGTCCCCTCACGTCCCCTCGTCCGGACCGCCAGGAAGGACTGCCCCCAGTGACCGCCATCCACCTGCCCCGGAGAGGCGGCCCAGAGAGCCGGGCGGATCCGTGGGCCTAACTCGGGCCTTCCTCCCCGCAGGCTGCAGGCGTGAAGGCCGAGCCCTTTGAAAGCCACTCGGCCCTGGAGATCGCCGAGCAGCTGACTCTGCTGGACCACCTGGTCTTCAGGAGGATCCCCTACGAGTAAGTGATGGCGGGGGCTCCGGGGGTGACGGCGGGGCTCCCGAGGGTGACGGCGGGGCTCCAGGGGTGACGGCGGGGCTCGGGGGGTGACGGCCTCAGATCAGCGAGGTCAGGCGGCCGCCCCACTGCCCCCTCGCTGCAGGGAGTTCTTCGGACAAGGCTGGATGAAGCTGGAGAAGAACGAGAGGACACCGCACATCATGAAGACCACCAAGCACTTCAACGACGTGAGTGGGGGCGGCGCCTCTCTGGGGGGCCCGGGCGGGGGCGGGGGCGGGGTGGGGGCTGCACACTGGATCCGTCCCGACGCCGGGCCTCTCCAGCCCCACGCCGTCGAGGGGGCCAGGGCCAGCGGCTTCTCCCCCCGTTAGAGGGGCTGAGCCCGGGGGCGCTAGGACCTCGCCTCTCGAGCCAGGCCGCACTGAGGACCCCGTGCTGCGTGCCTCATTTTCACTCATCTTGTTTGTGGAAGCAAGTGACGTTTGACTGAAAGCGTCACACGACGTCCCTCTGCCACGCGCCTGCTCCCGAAGCCTCTGGACCTGCGGAGCCTTGGCGAGGACGCCCAGTCTCCCGAAGACGCTCCCGGGCCCCTCTTGCCTTTGCTGGGAGGCAGGGTGCTTGTGGCCCACCAGAGGACGTTAAAGGGAGCAGGGCCACTGGCCTGGGGACCGAGGCGGCGTCTGGGCCAGGGGCTTGCGCGTGTCCCCAAGGGGATCAGGGAGGTACAGCATCTGGACACCAGCACCCCCAAACCCCAGCTGGGTCTCCTGGACCAGCAGAGCGGCCCGGCGTGTGCCGGGAAGGGCCTGGACGAGCGCGTCGCACACCCTGGCTCCCAGAAGCTCTGCCCGGGAAACACAGCAGTGGCAGAGAACGGGGGGCCAGACGGTGCCGCGTCCCGTGGCGTGATGCACATCCCAGGGGACCCACGTTCGCTCTGTTCTTTACTACAAGTGACAGCTGCCCTTCGCCGAGGTCCCGCCTGTGCCCAACACCAGGCTTTTCGTGCGTGATCCCCTCGCTCAAACCACACCCCAGCCCCAAAGACAGGGCTGACACCAGTGTCACATACAAGGGAATCGGGGCTCTGAGCGGCGGCTGCCCGAACTGCCCTGGCACACGCCTGCCACACAGCCCCCGCCGTGACAACGCTCTCCCGAACGGTCCCCATGCCTGCCCGAGCTCCCCGCCCCCGCGCCCGGCCGCCCACTCCAGGCTCGTGACAGGCCGGAGGGCACTGGCAGGCAGCATCCCGAGTGTACTGATTGACACAGTGAAGAGCCTTTGATGGCTGGGAGCGGGAGCACATGACCCCCTTGTCCTGAGCGCCTGGCCAGGCCGCCTCACGTCGGCCCCAGCGAGGGACGTGCCCCAGGCACGCACCTCATCCTCGGAGGGTCCCGGGGGAACACAGAGGCCCAGGGAGCAGCCCTGTAGTAAGCACGGCGGCAGGACGGAGAGCCGCACATCCAGCAGGGCGAGCCCGTGACGGAGGCCATCGAAGCCCAGGACACACCCCACTCAACCTGCAGCGGCACCAGGCGGCAGGAAGCTCCTGCCCTCCCCCGCCCCCCGGCCCCCGTGTGCCCGGGGCTTGGTCAGCGAAGGACGAGTGTGGAGGGGCATTTGCCGCACACTCGCCACGTGCCGGGCGCTGTGCTCAGGGCTCTATTCATGACGGTGTCATGTGACGCGGTCTCTCTCAGTTTACAGGTGAAGAGGCGGGGCTCAAGGTTACCCTCACCCCCACCCCACCCAGCAGGCGCGCCCACGTGAACCCACGGGGTCTGCCCCCAGAGGGACGGCCGCCCTCGGCACGGGGTGGGGGGGCCCTCGGCCGTCCCTGCTAGAACACGCGGCGTCTTTCGCTCCCAGCCCTTTTACGTTTAACTTCCTAGGACTCGGGTGGGGTGAGCGGGGTGCCCACGTGGGCGGCGTTTAAGGGGCCACTCACCCTCCGGTGGCTGCGCTCCCGCTATGTCCCCAGCCCCAGCCCCAGCCCCTA
>NW_011889026.1:288548-292213 GCF_000151845.1 Pteropus vampyrus | reverse complement strand
ATCATAGCAGTGAGACGTGCGCCCCTCCCTGCTCTGGGTGCCGGCCTGGGGGCGCCCACCGGGCCCTTCTCAACCACCTGGGCCTCGGGATCCCGACACTCAGCCCCGCAGGCACCACTCCCGTGTTTCTGAAGGACGTGTGACGAGCCCAGACACATGAAACAAGGGCCTGTGTCTGAGTCCTCAGGAGTTTAGGGTCAAGGTTCTGAGATCGGGGTGGTCCCCGAGGCCGCCGGCCGTGGCGGGCAAAGCGAATGTGTTTCCGGAGCCGCGGACGGGAGCGTGCGGAGTGTGCTAGTAACCGCTTCTACTTCCTTCTAGACGAAAGCTTTGATTGACAAGCTCCAAAAGCTTGTGTCATCAGAGGGCAGATTTAAGAATCTGAGAGAAGCTCTGAAAAAGTAAGTGTGTGTCATTTTGCCACCATCATCCTTTAAACCGTAGAACCTCATTGCAGAGGCATTCACCACCCCACCTGGCTGAAGCAGGACGTCTGTCTGTGTGTCCATCTGTCTACCCACAAGACCCCTACACGTCCCAGACCCCCAGGGCGGGTCAGCCTTGTCCTCCACCGTCTGCCAGAGACATTCGGAGTCCTGGCGGCATCTCCGGAGAGAGGCACAGGGAGAACACTGGTGTCCCCAGAGCGTGGTGGCCGTGACGACAGGTTTAGTTAGACTCCTTGATTCTAAAATGCACTTTTTTTTTTTTTTTACATTTTAATGTTTCTGACATTGCGATATGTCTTCAAGTCAACGTGTTTATTTAATAGGATTCCTTTTTGCACTTGGGAATCCGCTGCATTTACAGACAACGTCATCTTAGAATCAAAGAAATGCACTGAGAGCAATAATCGCAGCTTTCGGTCTGTAAAGGGCGCCCCTCGCCGGTGTCTGCGAGGTGGGCAGCTCAACCTCGGGTCCACTGCAGGGTCTCAGCGGCCTCCCTGGCCTCGACCCGCCAGATGCCAGCGCCCCGAGTTACAACCACTAGAAATGTCTGCAGACGTTGCCGACCAAGCCCCGGGCGGCCGAGTCGCCTCACCGAGAACCCCGCTGTTAGACTCCCCACTCCTGTTTTGCCAGACGAGGAAACAGAGGAGCTAGCTGGCCCGAGGACAAGTGGCTGTGGGGGCAGAGCCGGCCTCGGCCCAGGCTGGGCCCCGAGGCCAGTGCTCTGGTCCGCCTGAGGCTGCCTCCCGTGAGGGTCCAGGCCCCTCGGCACGCACCGTGGCCACACACGCCCACTCCCGTGGGATGTGCACTGTCCCCACTGTGCCCCCGCTGGGCGGCCCTCACTCTTCCTGTCCCTGCCTGACTGGCCACTTGCTAGACCTTGGAGGTGCTGGGAGACCCTGGGTCCTGGCTCCCGTAGAGCCCAAGAGGACGCCTCTCCTCCCCTCGAGGGGTCACTGGATCCCTGCAGAAGCAGGGCCCCCCGGAGCTCCACACGCCCCGGGCCTGGGGATGGGCCCGGTCCGCCCTCCAGCCCCCGACAGTGGCCCTGACGCACTGCACACCCCGCCAGCCTCGCCCGCCAGCCTCGGTTCCGTCCTGCCGTGCTTGGCCCGTCCCTCGCCCACTCCGTGTCCCATCGCCTTGACCATCTCCACTTTATTTGTGTCCTCAGACAGCTGTTGCACCCATCTGTGCTGTCCGGCCGTCTCTCCCCCTGTGGACTGTGCTTGTGGGGAGCTGCCCCTCCGTGCATTCACCAACTGTCCGTCTGCCCCCGGCGCCTCCATCCGCCTCCTCCACATGGCTCCCTCGTCCACTGCCGCCTCCACCGTCACCACGGCCTGCTGGCCCCATTCTGTCTGAGCCCCCCTCCCCGACTGTCCTCCCTCTCCCAGGGTGCCCGTGGGCCCGCGTAAGTGCCCGTCCCGCACGGGGGGAGGGGCCGCACACTCCGGGGGCGCAGAGCTGCGTGCCCACCGTGTTCTCGCCTTAGGGGGGCGAGGCCCAGCCCTGCGGGGTGGGGAGAGGCCTCTCTCCTGAGGCGTCTGTCTCGCCAGGCAGGGGACAGCAGGTGCAGGACGTGAGGTGGCAGTCTGTGGGTGCCACTGGTGGCCCGTGCAGGCAGGACGCCCGTGACGGGCCTCCCCACGTGAGTCCTCAGTCCCTCTCGGCCCGTCATCATTCAGCCTCGTGCCAGCACCAAAGCACCAAGCTAGTGAACGGCCTTGTTATCTTTGCCAGCCAAGACGGCACCCCGAATCCTAGCTCCCTTCCCCCCAGCCTATCCGCCACCAGTGCTTGCCGTTTTAGCCCCTTCCCCCCCTGCCCAGGCACCCTGAGAGGGACATTCTGCCCTTCTCACGCCCCAGATCACACCGGCCCCCCTGTGACACCGGCCCCTCTTTGCAGCCTTCCAGTGGTCAGGACCTTGCACAGGTACAAGCAGCAAAATTTGGCCGAGAACTAAAGTTAACAGCAAAATTTGGTTGCCGGTCCTTTGGGGCCGATTTGGGGTCCGCCTGCCCGTCTCATGTCAGCATGCCTGAACCTCTGTCTGCTGTGGACTAGGAAGCCTCCATTTAGAGGAACCAGGGGCCAGGCTGTGGCTGCAAACCCCACGTGGAAGCCTTCCCTTTGGCTCCCTTGAACTAAGCACAGGGACAGGTATGGAGGAGCCAGGCAGCCAGCCGGCCACCAGGCCATCTCCACGCACCCTCAGCCGGTCCCCCGCTGCTGAGAGGGCAGAGCAGTTAGTGTCCGGGAGCAAAAAGCCAGGGCTCTGAGCCCCTCCCCTACACCCCCTCACTACATTTCCCCCAAACCTGAGCACCTAATTTTCCTGCTCCCGGTGCCAGAGCTTTGAGCCCTGACCACGGGCTCCGGCCCCCTGCTCCCCAGGAGGAGAGGACATCCCCGAGCCAGCAGGGACTTCTGAGAGCGCAGGCCCCTGCCACAGCCAGGACAGGGCGAAGGAGGGAGAGGTGGCACCTGCTCGCCCCGGCCTGGGGATTTCTGCACAGCAGTCAGGCGGCTGTGACTGTCCCTCAGTCCCTAGTACAGCCTGACCTCCAGGCCCCACCTGACGCCGTCAGGAATTTCTTGGGAGAGAGGAACATCGAGTCTGGGGGGTTCCAAACAGCCGTGGGCGTGGGCTTGCCCGGAAAACCAGAGGCAACTTCTAGAATGGGGGGCCACATCTCCCTACCCCCTAAAATGTCAGGTAAAGGTATGTGAGGGGTCTGCCCACAGAGGAAGGGCCCCTGGGGTCACCTCTGACACCACCAGGGGTCAGAGGCCCGCAGGGCGGTTCCAAGCCAGCCAGATGGGAGCTCTGCCTGCAGGAGGCCGTCTGCCCGTGTCCCTTCTGCTCAGACGCTCAGCATGGGCCAGCCCCTGCGGCGGTGCCCGCTACGCCACACCTGCCCACGTGGCCACTCGGCAACCCACACATTTACCGGCACGGCTCTGGTTGGGTTGGCGGGGTGTGTGTGTGTGTGTGCGTGTGTGTGTGTGCGCGCGTGTGCACGCGTGTGAGATCAGATCAACTGTGCTGCCCCCTCAGGCCCCTGCTGCACGGCCCCTCACTGAGAAGGCGTCAAACAGGGACAGGGTTTGGGGCTGGGGCTGGCAGTGCCACGGCAGGTGACTAAGCTGCACACGGCTGGACCACGAGCCTCAGTAAATACCTCGGGGAAACCCAGATGGTGG
>NW_011889026.1:281473-287698 GCF_000151845.1 Pteropus vampyrus | reverse complement strand
GTCACATCGTCCCATGCTGGCCAGATCCTGACATTTGCTGACATGTGCATCCTGAGACCTGACGCTGTTTGCTTAGAAAAGAGCAGGACGGAGAATGGCAAGTGCTGGAAAGTGCTGGAAAGTTTCAGAGCCAGACTCCCACCAGATGCGCCGTCTCCCAGGAATCAGAGTTATTTACCGGGGTGTCCGGGCAACCCCTAAAATCGGCTCTCAGGTCGCCAAAACTGCCTTAGCGTCAGCTCTATCGTCCGGGGGGACCTGAGGGAAAGACCGGGCTCAGGGTCACACAGCCAGCAGGCGAGTGACAGGGGCCGGGTTTCCGTGCCTCACCTGCCTCTGGCCTGGCGAGGTTGCCAAGCGGCCACAAGGCGACCGGGGTGACACGGTCTAGAAACAAGGGTCGCCCGTGGTGCGCGGCGAGTCCACCTGCACCGCGTGCTGAGCGGAGAGGAGGCTGCAGGGCCCGGCGCCCCACCAGCACCCCACCCAGCACCCCACCCAGAAGCCCCAGAGCAAGCGGTGACACAGAGTCACAGGACCCCTGCTTCAGCGCCCAAAGGGAAAGGCGTGGCCCGTCACTCGGGCTCCACTTCCCAGACACGTGGTCCCCTTCCTCCTCGAGGCGGTCACCCAGAAGCCGCTTCCAGGGAGGTGACTCACAGGGCAGGGTTTCCTGCTCCGGCACCCGCCCCAGTGCTGGATGGCAGGAGGTCCCGGCGGGCGAGGCACAGGCAGAGGAGAAGCCCCCGGAGCAGAAGGAGACTGGCAAGAGGGGGTGGGGGCTGCGAAGCAGCGATGCCAGGGCAGGGTTTGGACGGAGCGTCCGAGGAGAGACAGGGGAGCTGGCGGCAGAGCCCAAGGACTCTGGGGGGGGCCCCTCTGGCTGTGGATGGGGGGTGGTTGATGAGACCCCCCCAGGGGACTGGCTGTCCCAGGTGCAGAGCCACGAGGACGCCTGGTGGTCAGAAGCCCGGTGCCTCTGGCAAAGCAGAAGGTGCCCGCGGGCGTCGTGAGCTCGGTAGAGGCTCTCGTTTCTAAGTGAAAATTTGTGTTAATGCCGTTTGCTTCCAAGTTGTGACCCGCCCTGTGTCCCTTACCTGGGGATGTACCTCACCGACCTGGCCTTCATTGAAGAGGGGACACCCAATTACACGGAGGATGGCCTGGTCAACTTCTCCAAGATGAGAATGGTGCGTTTCCCACGGCGTGGGAGGGTGGGGGGGGCGCAAACCCGTACCCCAGGCCCCAGCTCCCCTGTTGGTAGCGCCTGTGTGGGGGCCTGAATGACGAGCACCTTCCAGACGGGCTCCCTGGGGCTGCGGGGTCCGTAAGCAGCCCACGGTCACCCCAAAGTAAAGGGCAGAGGCGGGTCCAGAGCCCTGTCAGTCATCCGCACCCCATCCGCATAACCGGCCTCAGACAAAGTCCCTTAAGCAGCACCTCCCAAGAGGGTAGGTGTCCAATTTCCCCAGAGAATCCTGGGGCCCAGAGGGGGTGGACCCCTCGAGCAGGGAGACTGGCTTCTAGCCTCTCACCGCAGCCACAGAGCCTCTGCTTCGCATGCCCTCGGTGGGCTCCCCTGAGGTGACGGCCGCCCCCTCCCGGTGACAGGGCGGGAGCTGCACACACCAGCACTCAGACTGTGGCCGGTGCCCGTGACCTCTGCTGGAGTCACGGGTGCTGTCTGAGGGTGCTAAACAGGCCTGCGTGGCTAATCAAGCAGTATTTTTCTCTCAGCCACGTGGATCACTGACTGTAGATTCGTGACAAGCAGCCCCTTGGGGGGCAGACCGCCGGTGAAGATGCCTCCGTGGGGCCTCCCCGGATGGCACGTGTGAGGATCGGGACACCGACGTCACACTCGCCTGCCACTGCCCTTTCTGTCCTGCAGAGTGGGGGCGGCACTAAGAAAGCAACCTGTCTTTATCTAGAACTTTCCTTGCTTGCCACAGATATCCCACATTATCCGAGAGATTCGCCAGTTTCAACAAACGGCCTACAAAATAGAACACCAAGCAAAGGTGAGCCCGCGGCACGTTCCGGTCCCTCCCGCCTTCGTGCGCCCACCCCTGTCCCTCCCTGAATCCCCGGGGCCCCCGCCTCCTCGTCCCCGCTTCACCCTGGGCCCGTGCTGTCTGGCCGCCCTGTCTGGGGTGCGGCTGTCCCGGGAGGGTGGACAATCGCGTGTGATCTGCCCCCCACGGCCAAGCCTTGACAGCATCCCCTCACAAGGCAGCGCGCTCACTAGTGACGGAGGGCGCGTGCCCCTGCCACCCTCCCTGTCTCCACCCCAGGTGACCCAGTATCTGCTGGACCAGTCCTCAGTGATGGACGAGGAAAGCCTATACGAGTCTTCTCTCCGGATAGAGCCCAAACTGCCCACCTGAAGCGCCCCGCGGGGCCCGGCGCCCGCGGACACTCACTGTGTGATGTCGTACGCACCCGCTTGGTATCTCTGGGTTTTCTCCCGAGTATGTGCCCCTCCAGAACCGCGAATGGCCCCCGTTCCTCCATCCCCGTAGAGCCGGACTGTGAACCTCTCTGCGCTGTTTGGGACGTGCCCTCCCATCCCGCCCCGCGTCCCCCGCGGGCCTGTCCTGCGGGCCCCTCGCTCCCCTCGGAAGGTCAGACAGAGTCCGGCACACACACGAGTCCTCCGACCAGTCCCGCTTCTGCCCCCGCCCCCCAGCCCAGGCCCTGGGCCGAGTGGCCGCCAGCACCCTCCCAGCATGTTCCATGTAGTCGTTATAACTGGGTGGGGGGTGGGGGGAGGCGGGAGGGGCACCATACCCTGAAGTCCAGCCATCGACAGATCTTCCCGCTGATGGCGATGCCAACTTCCAAAGCAGCTTTGTCAGCCAGAATCACAGGTCTCAAAGCTCCCCGTGTCCCAGTCACCCAGACGGAGGGGAGTCCTCCCCGCAGAGAGCTGCACCCCGCACGCCACGGCCGCCCGTGCGGGCTCCCGGCCGCGCTCGCGCTAGGAATACCCCCAGACAGACAGCATGAACAGCCGTCTCGGGCAGCCGGGTGACGCCCTGGAACTGACCGCGGAGCCACCGTCACAACGCGGAGGCGACGTCTGCCCACCGACCGTGGCCCGGAGTCCCCGCGAGTCGGGAGCACCCAAAAAATGTCACTTTTCCTCTCTCGGCCGCCTAAGCCCCCCACGCCCACCCCCCAGCTTACGTTGAGATGCTCTAAGTCTGTATGCCTCGTGAAACTAGTACCACACTGTAGAATTAGGAAACCGGTAACCAGGTGTTTTTATTGCATATACTGTAGTCCTGTCTGAACGCCTTCTAGCAGGAATATAGTACCGTAGTGCTTATTCTGTGAATATCACATCTATTTTTTACATTGTACAGTAGAGACGACACAGGTTAACTCGGAAGTGGCCGGCATGCTCCACTATGGCACACAGACAACTTTTGCTGTAAGCAATACCTAGTGGTATGAGAATTCTATTTCAAGTCCTAAAATATTTCAACTTACAGCTTGTTTGGAAAAAAGA
Source organism: Pteropus vampyrus (assembly GCF_000151845.1). Classification (NCBI taxonomy): domain Eukaryota; kingdom Metazoa; phylum Chordata; class Mammalia; order Chiroptera; family Pteropodidae; genus Pteropus; species Pteropus vampyrus. The sequence goes on along the minus strand of NW_011889026.1, from coordinate 284,184 downwards.
AATTTCCATTTTTTTTGTAAAAATATATGTTTCCTGATTACCTCTTGCTAATAAATCTATTCTATCTCAGGGTGAACGGTGAGTTTTGAGGGGTTTCATTCATTCGCTCGCGGGATATTTGATGGGCAGTTGGTCCTTATCAGGCCCTGGGCTGGGAGCAGAGAACCCAGGTGACAAGGAAGCAATCTCTGCTTTGGGGACCCTCAGTGTCACGAGGGAGGAGGTTTCGGTTATCTACTGCACCAGGAACGCATCGCTCCAAAATGCAATGGCTTAAAACAATTTCTGTGACCTTTCACAGTTCTGTGGACTGGCAGCTCTCGCCTGGGGTCTCTCGTGAGCTTAGACCACACAGCCGCTGGGGCCGGGGACACCCGAAGCCCGACTGGACCAGGTGTGTGAGAGAGACGGTGCTCTCAGGTGACTGGAAGTTGATGTCGGCGGGGGCCGAGCCCGGGCCGTGGGCCGCAGCGTCTGCTCACACGTGGCCTGGGCTTCTCGAGGCGCAGCGGCTCAGTCTGAAGCGTGGCCTTGCAAGAGGCTCAGGCGGGAGCTGCGAGGCTTCTAATGACGCAGCCCCAGAATTCCAAGGACATCACGCCCACAGCAGTAAGAACGATAACATCCCAGTGCCGTAATTTCTTTAAAGTCTGGGTGTCGCTGCCTTCTCTGTCCACCCATCCCCAGCTGCTCACGCTCGCCCTGTGTTTAACAACCGCGGTCTCTTTCCCAACGACGGTGGGTGGCTACGGGGGCAGGAGTATCCAGTCATCGTTGTCACGGGAGTATGAAGGTGCCACCCAGGAATTTGTCAAGCCCTGCGTGTCATACCTCGGCAACAGGCACCCAGTCCTGTCCCGGAGTCCCTGGTCACCAGGAGCCCAGGCCCCAGCTGTGGAGTGGAAAGCTACCAGGCAGAGAACTCAGACGCGGGGCTCCCCCGCACTGCCCCCCAGCCCCAGGCCCCCCGTGCCAGCCACCCAGAGCCGCCGCCGCATGGGGGAGCCACACTGGCCTTGTCTACTTCTCCACGCCCCTGCACCTCCCAGCACCCCCGCCCGGTTATGCAAGCCAGAAAGCCAGAGGTCACCCATGACTCCCACTGTCAGAAGTCACCAGGGCCAGCGGACGCCAACCTGCTAATCATCCTTCCAGTCAGGCGACAGGTCCTCACCGCCTCATGTATCTGAAAACAGTTTAGTATGCAGAATATATTGAAAACACTGTCACGACCAAATAAGCCAATTTAAAAAATGGGCAAAGGACTCGAGTAAGCATTTCTCCAAAGAAGACGTACAAAGGGCCAATAAGCACATAAAAAGACGCCGGTCAGTGTCTGGTCACATCATTGGTCAGTAAGAAAATGCAGATCACAAGCACAATGAGATATTTCACGTTCGCCAAGCTGCCTATGATAAAATCTTCAAAAATAAAAATGGAAAAAAAAAAACAACTTTCCGCAAGAGAAATAGGAACCTCAGTCGCTGCTGTGAAAACCAGTCCGGCAGTTCCTCAAAAAGTTAAACGTAGAACCAGCACATGGCCCCGCAACGTCGCTGCCGGGCACGGAGCCAGGAGAATGGAAAACACGTCCGCGCGGAAACTGGCCGCGAATGTGCACAGCAGCCAAGCGGCGAAATCAACCAAACATCCAGCGACAGATGAGCGGGCGCCCGAGCGTGTGCGTGCGCGACGAAATGTCATCCAGCCTTAAGGAGGAAGAAAAATGCTTGTGCGCGCTGTGATTTGGATGAACTTTGAACACGTTATGCCAAGCGACAGAAGCCGGTCACAGAGGGTCACATGTGATGGGATCCTCTCATACAAAATGTCCAGAACGGACCCATCCGCGGACGAGGGAGCGGGTCAGCGGTTGCCAAGGGGCGGGAGAGGGGAACAGGGCGTGGTTACTACGGGGTGTGGGGTGCTCTTGTGGGGTAGCAGAGTCTTGAAACTAGAAAGAGGCTGTGGTCGCACGACACTGAACGTACTGAATGCCCGGACCTGTACGCTCTAAAGTGGTAACTTGCATGTGATGTGACTCTCCCCTCAAGGAAGAGAGAGAGGACAGAAGGTAGTTGTGCTCCCTGGCGGCACCCCCAGACCGGAGACGAGGCCAGCAGTAGGTGGGGGAGCTCAGGGTTGCACGCGATCCACGCGGTAGTGGGTCGCCAGGCCTCCCTCGCAGGAGGGGCCGGTCAGAGAGAGCTTTGGGGTCAATGTCTCCAACCGACCGGGCGTTGGAGGAATGCAAATGGCCAGGGTGTCCAGGGTGTTCGGGGAGGATGGCGGGAGCCTGTCTCAGGTGAGGAAGAGTCAGTGCCAGGGGCACAGGGACCTGGTGAGAAGTCTAGACTGGAGAGGACCAGGTAGGTGGCAGGTGGGAGGGGTCGGCAGAGTGGCAGGCGGGCAGGGGAGCCATCCAGAGGCGCCACACACAGCTCGATGGCGAAATCCCGCAGGCTCCTCCGGCCCAGCCTGATTCCATGTTCAGTCACCTCTTATCAGCCCTCGTGGGGGCACATGCAGTAATGTGTGTTTACCAAGCAATTATGACCTCCTCTCAGGCCGAGTGACTCATGCGTGGCCCAGAAACAGCCGGGGCCCATTTCTCGCTGACCGGAAGGGAAGTCGGCATGTCCTGCCGGCCTGGGGTGGGGCCCAGGCAAACTCGCTGACCCTCACTGCCTCTTCCCCTCTGGGGCCCCTCC
>NW_011889026.1:278720-280123 GCF_000151845.1 Pteropus vampyrus | reverse complement strand
TCGGATGTGGGCTCTGACGGGCGATGCGGAAAGCTAGTTAAACCCGTAGGTAACGGTCGGGGAGGGGATGAAGTCCTAGGGGGACCCGGGGAGGGCGGTGGCGAAGCAGCAGATGTGGCCTAAAGAAACAGGATAAATGGAAATGGGCAGGCGACAGGCAGCAGGACAGGGAGCCGGAGGCATGCTGCAGGCAGTCGCTGGTTGCAGGACCCAGGAGCCGTGGCCAGTGGGTGCCCGACCCCTGCTGCTCCCTCAGGGAGCCCGAGGCCCGGAGCTCAGGGGGGCGGGCAGGCTTCAGGCTCAGCTTCACACGGGCTGCACGGGAGCAGACGCCTACTTTTATGGAGAACTCTGGACTCAGGGGTTCAAACTCCAGCTCTCTTACCCTTACTAGGGGTGTGGCCTTAGGCAAGTGGCTTCAGAGCCTCAGTCACTTCATCTGTAGACCGGGGGAACGTAGTGAGAGTTAAGGGAGTGGACTTGTGTAAAGCACAGGGCGCTTGCCTGAGAGACCCCCAAAGGAGCGATGACTCCTGAGCGTGGCAGGTAAGGCCCGCTCTCCTGTCCCAGCCCCCGACTCCAGGACAGAAACACGCCAACCTCACGTGTCCAGGGCCCAAGGCCACACCCAGCCCTCTGTCACCACAGCCACCTGTCAGCCTGGGCACTTCAACTGCTGCGTTAGTTTCTTATGGCTGCATAACAAATCACGAATTTAAAAAAGCACGACTTCATCACCTCGCAGTTCTGGAGGTCACGGCTGGGTCCTCCGCTCCAGGTGTCGCTCAGCTGAAGGCGAGGTGCCAGCCAGGCAGCCCTCCTGGCTGGAGGCTGTGGGTCGCATCTGCTTCCGAGCTCGTTCAGGTGGTGGGCAGAATTCAGTTCCACGCGGTTGTGGGCCTGAGGTCCCCGTTTCCTCGCTGGCTGTCGGCCGGGGGCATTCTCAGAGTCTGGAGGCCACCCCTGTTCCCTGGCTCATGGCCCCTTCACGGTCAGCTGGCGGGTGGAGTCTTTCCCATGGTTCAAAGCTCTCTGACCTCTCTCCTGGCTCATAAGTCTTCCTCTTCTGCTTCAAAGGCCCCCGTGATTGCATCGGGCCCTCAGACAATCCAGGTAATTCTTGAAAGTCAGCTGATTCTAAGCTTTAATTCCATCTGCAAAATCGCTTCCCAGCGATTTTGCAGATAGAATTAAAGGGCCTTCGGTTTCACTCCCCGGGGGGCTGGATTTGCTAGAAAGGTGGGTGGTCCCTGCCCACCTGAAGGATAGGACACCTGCAGAGAAGGGATGCCTTTATCCCAAGGCCAGCGACCAAACTTCCCAAATAGCAACCACCAGGCTCAGGGCACAGCCGGAGGGAATGAGGGAGGCCTGAGTGAGCTCAGATGCCACAGACCGGCCTC
>NW_011889026.1:271466-277325 GCF_000151845.1 Pteropus vampyrus | reverse complement strand
GGCGGCCACAGAGGCTCGGGCGCCAAAGGAGCCCACGGCCCCTGTGCCCTCCACCTCCCCTGGCAGCGCCCCGGGGCCTGGCACGCGGGGGATCCCCGTCCGGCCCGAGGGCGCGGGCAGAGTGGCCCCAGCGCTGTCTGGCGGAGGGACTCTCCTGCCCGCAGGAACAGCAGGTTTAGCCGAGAGCAGAGGGTGTTCGTTTCAAGGGCCCATGGGGTGGGGTCGATCGCTAGGACTCCCCGTTTTGCCCGCTCCCAGGTTCTCCTTTGCTGCCTGCCCCCTTCCCTCACCTCAGCCTCAGCCCACTGCCCACAGTCTCTGAGCCTTTGAGGCCACCTGACCCCTCACCCTGGGGACAGAAAAGAATAGCCTGGGGAGAGCATATTGTCTGCTCCAAATCTTGCCTGATTCCAACCCCCATTTATAGAAGAAAGCCCCCCAGCTCCAGGTCAGTCCCCAGCAGAGGACGGCCCGCCGCGGGGAGGAGGGCTCTGCCTCACCCCTGCTGGTCACCCTGGCTGGAAGCCTCTTAACTCCACCGCTGGGCTCAGCAAACTTTTTCTGTAAAACGCCAGCCAGACAGCAGACATTCGGGGCGTTACGGCCCCTGCTCAGTCTCTGACTCTGCCATTGTGCTCCTGGGAGCGTGCAAGTGCATGAGCGTGCCCAGAGGCCATTTGAATTCAAGTGATTTTCAGGTAACAAAATGTAATTTTTTTCTAACTGTTCAAAACTAAAAACCATTCTTAGCTCGCAGACCATACAAAAGCAGGCACGAGGCCACAGTTCAGTGACCCCTGTTCTAGATGCGCCCCATACAGCCCCCCCGACAGGGCACAAGTGACTTCAATCCAGAAGTCACACTGGATTGAAATGGATCTAGCGGAGGTTGGGGTGCAGAGGTCGCCGGCAGGTCCTTCCTGCCCTGCCCTGAGGTCATCTCTGGCTTTTTCTTCCACTCACCTCCAGTAGTCCGGGGTTTTCACACTGGGGTGCTGCTGTAGAACCCTTCCAGAGGCAGAGGCTAGTCATTTGTCCCAAACTCCATCTGCCTCCAACCCCGTTCCTCAGAAGAGGTCTGTCTTCCTCCGAGGCCAGCCGCCACAGCAGGGTCTGCAGCCCTCTGCATCCCCCCTAGAGCAGGTATTGGGGGAATGTGCATTTCTTTCCGCGGGGAAAATAGCTGTGGCCTGGTTTCTGGAACAGGTCTGTGGCCCATAAAGAGACATCTAAACTCTGTACAGCACGGACCCTCAAACTGGGCGGGGAGCGGTGGGTGCGGATCCGCAAGGGAACACAAGTTCCAAGTGATGCCGACACAGACTGAGAATCGGTTTGCAGACCCTTTCAGTCCAAAATATCCTGCGGGGAGAAAGCGCCCGAAGGCAGTGGGATCTTTCTTTTCATTCGTCCTGAATCTGAACCTGAATCTGAATCCCCCACCGCCACCCGCGCTGTGGCTATAAACACATTGAAGGCAGCAAACAAAAAGACTTCCGGGGACAGATCCTTGAAGGCTGTTGTCGATTCTTCAAGGAGAACTTCAGGAAGCGTCAGCTGACGGGGTCTCAGAAAGTGTCGAGTGACAGCACCAAGTAGTCGGGGTGTGGGCAGAACTGCGAGGAGCCGAGGGACGTCGCTCCAAAAAGTGCCTTCCGGTCCCCGAAGCGAAAGCACTCCCATTTTTTATGGCTCATTATTATCAATAAATACGCAAGAAGCTTATTTGAGCAGGATTTCTCAGCCCTTTGACCTACAGACCTAAATCCATGGGTGGGAGCGTCAGTGAAGTCCCATTTATCTCACTAAGAGATGCATTTCCAGCGCGAGTTTACTTTCTCCATTTCGCAATTACTTTTTGTTATGTCTATTTGAAATGTTTTAATCGATCAGGTTAACATTAATGATGATGATTACTCAATCTATAATGCCCTTAGACGAATGGGTCACAGGAAGTAAAAAGTTGTAATTTATACCTTTTGCTCATGTTGCACAAAAAGACGTTAAGGCGATCAAGTGTAAACATGCTCCCTGAGGGGGAAATTTTATGACAGGTAGCCATGTGGATCCGAGGAAGAAAAGTTTGTTAAACGTCTGAGTCTTCCGGAAGGGTTTGTTCAGGTCACTAAATCACGGCATGCAGAGTCCGTTGGCCAGACGTAACAGGATGATGATATAACAGTGTTATTTTAAAATGCCGATGGGTACACAAGCTGGAATATATCCTTTGCAGCTCTTTCAACTTTAAATGGATTCTTAGGTAACTTAAAACCGCACAAGGGGGAATCCGGCAGGGGCCCACACACAACTAGTCAGCCGGTTTCTGTAAAGAAAGTTTCACTGGAACACGGCCACGCCCAGCTGTTTTCCCAGTTCAAGGGCAGAGTCGAGGAGCTGTGAGATTGTCATTGCAGCCTAAGATACTTACTCTCCGTCCTCTTCAGAAAAACTGCTGATTGTCACGGATAATGGGTTTTTCAATTAACTTATTGCTATATAACGTCACACAGAAGAGTGCACAAATCATTAAATGTGCATTTCGAGGAATCTCCACCATCTAAACGCAGCAAGGGGCACCGCAGAAGCCCCCTCTGTGCCCCCACGAAGGGGAGCTGCTATCTTGGCTTTGAACCCCTGAGGTTCTCGGCATTTCAAAACTAATTTGGGTACCAAAGCTGTAAGGGCTTGTTCATTTTCGCATTCCGCGTTTAACCTAGTTACCCTAAAATGCAAATCAGCTCTCAAGCGCCTCTCGGGCTTGTCGATGCCGTTACCGTGAGGCGCCCACGCCTAATTTATTTTTTCTTTTTGCAGAGAGGTTTCGCTTTAAGTCATGGATGGTACAGGTCAGTGCCTACTTCTTCTTTCTCAAGTTTTTCATTTGTTTCCTGTTCTCAAACCATGCTGCACCAGATCTGAGAAAATGAAGGGGCTTTTCCAACCCCGCCCCGCTGGGTCTTTCCGGCTTGGAAAATGGCCAAACACCGGGAGAGTTTCTATGAGTAGCCGCCTTCCAAACACAGGTCCTCCGTGGTGAAGTGGGCCGGCAGCCTTCCAAGCCTTGGGGTTGGTTTCCATATTTTGTATGCAAATCGCAGGGTGTGCCGGCTGCAAAATCAGTTAGAGAACTCTAGCCCGTGTGCTTTTGGAAAATGGTGATTTTTGCCATAAACTTGACCCAGCACCGTCTGCCGTGCCCTGCCGGTGACCCGCACTTGGCAGGTCTCTTCCCTGGGGCCTCCTGGACTGTTGGTGGACTTTCAGGGAGCTGCACGGGCTCCGTTCCGGCCACACGTCCCCGGAGGCAGGGGGTTTGGTTTGCTTTGTTATTTCCTGACGGTCACGGCCGAGACCCAGGACAGGGTCGTGCCCAGCGACACAGACCTGGCCCGAGAATCATGGCAGAAAGAAAAGCTCCATCCTTCCTCTTAGAAAACTGTCTCCCTCGCTCTGGGAGCAGCATCAAGTTCCCGTGACTTAATGCTGCTGTGTTTTGTTTTAGCACCAAAAGACATACAACATGGCCGAGTACCACCACAGGCTGCAAACCTTTGTCAACAACCGGAGGAAGATAAATGCCCACAACGCTGGCAACCACACATTTAAAAGTACTGTGGGGGTGCCCGTGCTCGGGCTTCGCGGCCCTCGGGAGGAGGGAGCATCTCCCAGCTGGGAAGACGCCCGTCGGTGGCACGGCTGACGAACGGGCTCAGGGCGGGGGGGCCCGGGTCTGAAGCTGGACTTGGCTGGCCTCAGAGTCTCCGTGGCAGTCAGGGGGCTGTGCTGGCACCCCTCTGGTGGCTGTTTGCGGGAGACCCGTGGAGGCCCCGCCCCTGCCCTGCCGTCTGAGGGTCCAGCCCAGAGGCCGAGGCTCGCAGTGCTGTGGGTGCAGGGCCTTCTAGGACCACCTGCCTCCCCTCCGGGTTGGCGGCACTGGAAACGCACATACACAGCGCACGCACCGAGGCCTCCAAATGGTGGCAGTGTCGGCCAAGCGGGTGGCAATGGGCGACGGGCATGAGCTGGAAGAACCAGCTGTGCGATGCGGGGGTCACGGTCTCTGAAATGTTACTGGGCTGGAGACGATGCCCCTCACTGGGGTGTGACGAGGCCTGACCGCGGGAGTAGGTGTGCTGGTCTGCACCTGGGCGTCCATCAGACTCACCAGCGGGGTGTCTAAAATAATGGGTGCTTAGGCCCCACCCCAGACCCACTGCCCCCACACCTCTGGGGTGCGGCCCCCACAAACAAACGCACTGCCGAAGAGCCCCCTCTGGAATTCTGAAGCACAGCGGGGGGCCCCTGGCATTCTGAATGGTGTGACATCTAAATAACGCGGCCCACGCGCCGTGGCCGTGACGAGGACGAGGCGAGCATGGGCTTCCGCTCGTTTTTCTGTTTAACCGTCATTCCCTGAGTTTTTTTCTTTTTTTTTTTTCATTTCGGTTTTTGTTTTTCCTTCTCTTTTTCAGTGGGAATAAACCAATTCTCAGATATGACGTTTGCTGAATTAAAACAGAAGTATCTTTGGTCAGAGCCTCAGGTAGGTGTCGCTCACGTGACCGGATCCGGATCTTTTCACGCGGACCTTTGGAAGAAGCCGATGGCCGGCTCTGTGGCCAGCCAGCTTCAGCCCCGGCCCCGGCCGTGGCCGCGGTGCCTCCCATTCCTAGGGACCCAGAGCTCGGCTCCCAGTAGCTTGTCGGCCCACACTCTTGGCCTCGGCAGTGCGTACCCCGAGTGGGGGCTGTCAGGTAGTGTGCAGATGCCCAGTTCAAATCAAATTCCAGATAAATAACGCTTCGGCGTAAGTGTGTCCTAACCTCGTGTGGGATGTACTTCCACTGCAGACCTGTTCATCATTTACCTGAACCTCAGGTTTCACTGGGAGAACTGTGTGCTTACTCCCTCTGGCCGGCCTGGGCGCTCACAGGGCATCACGTACAGCATCTGGACTCAATCGAGGGGGCGGGAAGGTTCCGACAGCCACAGTCTTGCTGATTCCATTTTAATGACACATGTTTCTGTCAAAAAGGTTTTTTCCCCCCACTGAAAAAAGTTGTATTTGTTGTGCCAGAACTGCTCGGCCACCAAAAGTAACTACCTTCGGGGCAGGGGTCCCTACCCACCCTCCGTGGACTGGCGGAAAAAGGGACATTTTGTCTCTGCAGTGAAAAATCAGGTATGTGTGACAATCGCCATCCTTTCCCCGAAAAACAGCCACGCGCTCAGACGGTATACGGAGCAAAAACTCACAGAACCCCAAGCCGTGGCAGGTGGGCCCCCAGCCTGTTCTGCTCATCATCTTTCCTGGGAAAGGCCAGGAGGTCATATTTCTGTGGGCTGCTCCAGTGGATAAAAAGCTGCTTCGTCATTGGGCCAAAGTGACCTGTTCACCCCACTCTCCCCGCTGCCCCCCAGAGTCCCAGTCTCTCCTGCTGAGTCCCCCAAAACATCACGTTCCCTGTGCCCCGTGGAGATTAGGCATCAGGACCCCATTTCTTCCGCCCAGGCATCTCCAGCCCGCCTGCCGCATCCCGCTTGGCAGTTGCCTGTGGCCAGTGGCCAGGATGACACCCAGCATCTCAAGACGGGCTCTGGCCCCCAGGGGTCTGGCCTCTCAGTGGGGAGGGCCCACGTTTTCCCTCTCTCAGAACCGGGGACGGGGTTCTGGGCTGGGGTCCCAGCATACGCTCTGTTCTAGAGAGTGAGCTCTGTGGTCTGCTTTGCCCACTGCGGCCCCTCCCCTGGAAGTGACAGTGCGATGACCTCTCGACCCCAGCGAGTACAAGGCGAAGGCCTCTCTCTGGGACACACCGGGCCTTCCCGGAACCTCTGCACCAGAAAGTCTCCCTTTTT
>NW_011889026.1:266896-271416 GCF_000151845.1 Pteropus vampyrus | reverse complement strand
GCCGCATCCCGCTTGGCAGTTGCCTGTGGCCAGTGGCCAGGATGACACCCAGCATCTCAAGACGGGCTCTGGCCCCCAGGGGTCTGGCCTCTCAGTGGGGAGGGCCCACGTTTTCCCTCTCTCAGAACCGGGGACGGGGTTCTGGGCTGGGGTCCCAGCATACGCTCTGTTCTAGAGAGTGAGCTCTGTGGTCTGCTTTGCCCACTGCGGCCCCTCCCCTGGAAGTGACAGTGCGATGACCTCTCGACCCCAGCGAGTACAAGGCGAAGGCCTCTCTCTGGGACACACCGGGCCTTCCCGGAACCTCTGCACCAGAAAGTCTCCCTTTTTTCGGGAGCCACGTGGCACAGCTTTAGAGGTTCCCAGGCCCGTGGGGTCCTGCGGCCGCCTAGTGGGCTGGACACTTAAGCAGCCCCCAGGAGCCAAAACAGGCACCTCTCCCGCTGCTGGTGGGGTACACTGAGGCTGGCCTCGCATGACCCGAAAGCCGTGCTTATACCACCTGAGGACCCACGACACTTTAAAGCAACAGGGTTATGTGTTGGCCCGAACCTGCCGGCCGTTCGGGCATGTGAGGACGGGAGGTCTGCCCAGAATGTTCCAGCCCGCGGGTTAACGGTTCCCAACCGTTGGGCAGGACCGAGCCACCTGGGCCGAGGGGCTGGAACCGGGTGGTTCCTCTCACGGGCGCGTGGGGTGTCTGGCCACGGCCGCTGTGCGGTTACAGATAAAGCCACAGCAGCTTCCATTAGCTCGGCAGCCCCTGGAGGGTTCGTACTTCGCAGGAGAGGGAACTGAGGGAAGGTGGCTCGCTCAAGGTGTCACGTGAGCAGGTGACAGAGGGCACTGCAGGGCAGGACGCTGCTCCAAGTCCAGTGCTCTGGCCCTCAGCAGGCCCCCCTCCTGCTGAGGGGAGGGTGGGGAGGAAGAGCCTGGGGGTGGCCAGCGTGGAGGCAGGACAGGACGAGGCCGGGAGGGGCACCCGAGGAGCCGCTTCAGGAGACTGTGGGAGGCTGACCCGCGAGGGCGGGCGCGGCCTTATCACTGCCCGAGCAGCCTGTGAGGCAAGCACCATCCTCCCCGGTCTGCGGGTGATGAAACAGGGCGGGAGAGGGGACTCTACTGCCAGGGCGCACGGCAGGAGTGCAGGGCTGTCACTGGGCCCGGGCAGAGTCCAGCGCCCGCCCTGACCCTCGTGAGACGCCATGGGGGCCGGGCAGCGGCAGTGACGGTGGCAAAAGCTGGTGGGATGGACGGATGGGGCAGGACGGGCGTCCGGGCGTCCGGTGGGGTCATCTGGGGGAAGGACGTCTGGGCCTGGATGTAGGGTTTGGGGAGTCGTTAAAGTTGGGACTGTGGGTGGAATGAGGTGAGGGGTAGGAGGGTGAGAGAGAAGGTTCTAGAAACTGGACTGGTGAGTCCCGCTGGGAAACGGTGGGGAGGAGCCAGGACAGGACAGGACTGGGAGGCGGGAGAGCCAGAGGCCACAGGAGGACCAGGTGCCAGCTGAGCCTCAGCCGCCTCATCTGTGACATGGGGACAAGGCTGCCAGCCTCACGACACTTGAGAGGGTCCACGTGGACAGAGCTGGGTCAGAGAGCCTGGGGTGCTGAGGGCGTTGACGCCCCTCGTTACTGACCCCTGACCCCTACCCAGGGCGGCTGCGGCAGCTGCTGGACCTTCTCCACCACTGGGGCCCTGGAGTCCGCGATCGCCATCAAAACGGGAAAGATGCTCTCTTTGGTAAGCAGCGGGCCACAGTGGCGGTCCCCTCCTGCAGAGGCTGCGACCTTGCCCGGAGGCCTGACCTGGGCCTCCAGGCTCCGTTAGGGCTTCAGCTAACGGTGCCCAGGCTGCCTGGGTCATGCACGGAAGGAGAAGTCGGGACCTGTGTCTGATCCCTGACCCCCAGAGACAGGGCAACCCCTTCTGAGGGAAGTGCCCTGCCTGCGTCCCGTGTGGGGACAGGAGCCATGAGAGGGAGCAGGGTCCTGGTGGGGCCTGTCCCGTCCGCTGCGTGCCATCGTGGGACCCACGACCACATGCACACACACGCCTAACCTACGGCGCGATGCCCAGATCAGCCGGGCTGCCTGCCCAGTAGCTGCTGAGCCCCTCCCGACACATGTCCGCCGCTGGGCTGGCACCCCACACACAGACGGTCCCTGCCCTGGGGGAGCTTATCTGTCCCCTGGACCCAGAGCTGATCGGGCCATGGGCGTGGCCTGGCGCCAGCTCTCAGCTCACGGGCTTGTGGTCGCTCCTGCAGGCGGAACAGCAGCTGGTGGACTGTGCTCAGAACTTCAACAACCATGGCTGCAAAGGGTACGTCCCTGATGGGCCCAAAGCCCCTTCCACGTGGCTCTCATAGGACCCAGGATGTGCCCGGCGCTGCCCTGGGTGGGAGTAAAAGCGTCCCCATTTCATGGAGGGTGAGGTCGTTTCGTGGTCCCTCGGCCACAACTGGGGAGAGCTGTAATCCACGAGACGCCATCTGCCACAGGGACACGGCCCCACCAAGGCCCCCAGCCCGCAGGCCCACCTGCCCTGGCAGCCCAGGTGGCACCTATATGTGCTTCTTGCAGGGGTCTCCCCAGCCAGGCCTTCGAGTACATCCGCTACAACCAGGGCATCATGGGAGAGGACACCTACCCCTACCAGGGCAAGGTAAGCGGGGCGACCGGCTCTGAGCACCACCTGGTTTTGGTCCCCAAAGGCTCCTCGGCCTCGACGCGAAGCCCAGACTCTGGGCCGCCCCTGCCACCCCTGTGGCTTCCTGTCCGTCCTCCCTTCGCCTCCCAGCCCCGCGCTGGCTCCCAGACACCAGGGCCCGCCCGCCTGTCTCAGAAGGGGCCGCTCTGCCTCGGCAGACTGGCCCGCCCTCCCCGGCCATGCCGGCTCCTACTCGGCTCCGTTTCTCCCGTTTCCTTGAGTCGGGTTCCCCAAGGCCCCCCGCTCCCCGGGCCCCTACCGAGCGCCTCGCATGCCCCCTGGCCATGGCCAGCGCGGGACCTGCTCCCGCCACTGGGCTGTGCCGGGAAGACGGCGCCTCTCGTGCTCTGTGCCGCGACCTCGTCGCCAGGCGCTGGCACATGCAGCTTCCCTCATGTGATCGAACTGCGTGGGGACCACGGTCTCGGCCTGGCGCTAGCGCCCTCACCTGTGCTCCGTGCCCCTTGCCGCCCCAAACAGGATGGCACCTGCAAGTTCCAGCCCAAGAAGGCCATCGCTTTTGTCAAGGACGTGGCCAACATCACCCTTGTGAGTACTGCCCCTTCCCTGCGTTCGCGTAAGGCCGGCCTCTGCCACTGACAGGTGGCCGCTGGGCACGGCAGGGCGGGGCAGCCTTTCCCTACTTTGAGGACTGATCGGGCTGTCACCAGGAAGGCTGCCTGTGTGACATCACAAGTGTGCGTGAGAGAATGTAACTTCGTCGAGTATGAACGTGCCTCAGTCGAGATAAGCCGGGTTATGCCGCAGTAATTAACAACGCCAAACCCGAATGGCTCCACCAGCTTCTGGGCCTTCGCGGCTCGTGGGCTCCTAACCGATGTCCTATCTAGAAAGCCGCTTGGCCTGGCTTTGCAGGGGCGGGGATGGGGGGGGCGCATGCCCACCTCTGCACCTCGGAGCCCCGGCGAATGACTGACCGAGTGGGTCCCCATCCCCAGGGTGCGGGCTTCCCAGGGAACAGAGCAGGGAGGGGAAGAGATGACCAGACACGGCAGCCCACTGAGCAGAGGGAGGTCATGGATTGGGAGGAGGGGCCTGTGAGCCAAAAGAATAAATAAAACCCAGAGTCCCAGCCACTCAGGCACAAGAGGGTAGGGGCCCTGCAGCACCCCGACATCTGCTGTGAGGAAGAGCCTTCTCTTCCTACGTCCTGGACATCTATGTTGCCCTGGGCCTGTCCCCCACCTTGGGGCAAAGGGCCATGTTTCAAAGGCAGGGTGGGAGGGGACGGAGGTCACAAGCGAGTGGTCCTGTCTGTCCCCAGAACGACGAGGAGGCGATGGTGGAGGCCGTGGCCCTGTACAACCCCGTGAGCTTCGCCTTCGAGGTGACCGAAGACTTCATGTTGTACAGAAAAGGCATCTACTCTAGGTGAGAGGCCGGCACCCCCTCCGCACCCGGCACGTGCGTGGCATCTCGCCCCCCACCCCGTTCGGCCTCCTGCAGAGCAGAGGGTCAGGACCAGTCTCTGATAGAGAGGAGAGAGGTCAGACCCAGGCCACAGGGCTGGTCAAGGCCAGAATCTGAGCCCAGGACTGTCCTCCAGTTAAGAAAACCCAGGTTGGAAAGCTGGAGGCGGTGCAACGGGGGGAGAGAGCAGCCGCTCTCGGGGGAGGCCACGCCGCAGGCCCCCCGCTCGGCGCCCGCCCGCTCCCCATTCTCTAGCTGCTCCCAGCTGTAGGCTGGGAACTTGCTGCCAGGCCCCAGGGCCTCCCTGCCGTCTCCCGTGGGGTGGCCTGTGGAAACCTCAGGTCCTAGTGTCTTCTCCCCGTCTTCCGACGCTGCCC
>NW_011889026.1:236529-265621 GCF_000151845.1 Pteropus vampyrus | reverse complement strand
GTCCCAGGCCCTGGATCTCAAGGGTCCCGTTGGAAGGAGCTGGTCTGGCTCCACAGGGCCTGCTGCCACCACTAAGGAAACAGCTCCCAGCACGGCCCTGCTGGGACTCAGCCAGCATCTGGAACGGTCCGTTTGTGGGACATCAAGGCAGCAAATCTGTCCTTGGTGGTTGACAGCCCTCCTTCTAGGAAAAAGGCTGGAATCACATGGCCTGGGCATGTGCTGCGAGGTGACTGTGTGTCTGCTCTCAGACTCTGTGTCCTCATCCGAAAAGGGGAGCTTGAGCTGTTCCCTCGGGGGACCCCGTGGTGATCAACTACGTGAGGGCCAGGCAGACATGAGTAGAATAAGGAAGAGTTCGTGTGGCCAAGTACAGGGAAAGAGAAATCGTTCACAGAGCCGGGCCAGGATCTCCCAGAGGCAGAACACACCCAGCACCCACTGCTTCCCTTGTAAAGGCCAGTCAGCCCTGCTGCGCGGCCAGGCCACCCGGGGCTCCGCTAAGGGGCCACCCGCTCTCTGCCTAGGTACTTCCTCATCGAGCGCGGGAAGAACATGTGCGGGCTGGCCGCCTGCGCCTCCTACCCCATCCCACTGGTGTGAGCTCCGACGCGGCACCGACTGGACGAAGGGAGGCCCGCTGGTGGGAACCCCACTCTGGAGGAAGGGCGGGAGCCACCCCCCCGCCGGAGGGCCCAACCTCACACCCTCACCCCGGCCGAGGAGGAGGAGGAGGAGGAGGAGGTCCACCAAGCATCAGCCCAGCACTCTCTCGACCAAAGCTGATCACCAGCCACATGCCTCGGGCCTCATTTTTAACTGGCTCATGCCCACGTGCCCCAAGACTGTTCTTTATCTCCAGAGGGCTACTTGTCCCCTTTGGAGAGCACTCCGGTGATTGTCTTCATTGTGGTGTCTACTCAATAAACATTTAGTGAGCTCCTGCCCGGGCCGGGCCTGTAAGCTGTGTGCTGGGACCAATTACGACCCTGGGGCTCAGGTCTCTGGAGGGGAGAATGGTGTGCGTGCTGGTGTCAGGCCAGCCAGATGGGGGACCCGGGAGCCAGAGCGTTTTCTGAGGGGGCAGTGGAGCATGTGCCCGAGGCCTTGGCCCTTGGCTCACGTGTGATCCCACCTCCCTGCCGCTCCCAGAAGGGTTTCCCACCGCAGTGACACTGGGCTAAAAAGCCCAGCCCACAAGCAGGGAGAACCTGACCTCCACAGTAAAGCCCTCGATCCCATTCAGGTAACTGCACAAAGCCCCCAGAAGGCCAAATTCCAGTTCTTTTTTATCAAATGCTTTTCTCCCTGCAGACGGTAACGAGTGCAGGTTCACTGACTCTCACGAGCACATACTTTTCATGACAGAAACTCATTAAACCAATGGAATAAGCCACCTTCCTCTTAATTTCCCATTGTAACAAAAACCCGAGGTTTCTCTCCTAACGACATCGAGAAATGACAAGCTGGTATTAAAAGCTGAGTTGAATGGAAGGTTTACCTGATTCCCACCAGTGGTCACTTCATTCAATGAAGTTTTTTGAACTCAGAATGAAGTTGAAAATTTTAACGACTACTTTTAGCATCCAGTGTTTGGAAAGGAAGCGACTGGCAGCAACTGCACACAAGTCTCAGCTGGAGGCCGTGTCCCCAGGGGCTGGCCCGTAAGACCACGGGGCCTCCCAGGAAACAGCCACCTGGGGTACAAGAGGGGGTTCCTCCAGCTGGGTGACGGGTCAGGGCTGCAGGACTGCCCAGTCCAAGGCTCCTGTCCCTGCATGGAAGGAGAAGAGGCGACAGGACTGTCCCCACAGCCCGTGCGGGGCTCAGAGCCCAGGCAGGCACTGCTGGTCTGCGGCTGTAACCGTCAGGGCAGAGGCCCCTTCGCAAGAGCTGAGCCCACACCACCAGCCCATCTGACATTTCCACACTGGTTTATTTGACATGACTGGCCAGACGCCACACTCAGTCCCGCAGAGCACACTGACTCTTCAGGCACCTGTGAGGCAGACGCTATGATCTCCATTTTCAGGTGAGGAAACTGAGGCAGAATGTGGTTAAGTAACATGCCCAAGACACAATCAGCCACTGGCATCAGGATTCGCTCAGTGTGCTCTCAGGCCCTCCACTCTGCTGCCTCTCCAAGGGCTTAGGATCCTCAGGCTATGCTCCTGGAAGGCTTGGCCTCCCTCATCCCCGCCCCCCCCGCCCCCCCGCCGGGCCCAGGGGTGGTGGCTGTCACCACTTATCCTGTGCTTTCCCTCCTGCTGTCAAAGGTAAGATACCTGTTTTCTTTGTATAGTTCTTAGTAGTTTCTAAATATTTTAAAGGAAACATTCTAACTTAGAAAGTGTAAGTCTGGGCTCGAGACCGACGCTATGTTCCTTATGATGAGAAAACTGTTTGGCCAGCCTGTCAACTAAAACCAGCACTTTGCTCTGGGGAAAGGGCACAAGGAGCCCTGTGCTGGGCTGTTGCTTCAGCAAAGACCGTCCTCCGCCCCCAACTCCAGGGTGCAGCATGGACCCATCTACACAGGGGCTGGGAAGATGGAGTCGGGGATAGTCATTGGTGGCAGGAAAGGCCCTTAAGGGAACTCCCCGGAGAGGAAGGGAGAAGACCCTGGAGGCTGACTCAAGTCCAGAATCTAAAGTTCATGGGACAGTCCCACAATGGTCTGGACGGAGTGAAGCCCCCAAGGACTTAGGAACCCTGGTGGATGTCCTGCTCCAGGGTTAACAGGGGACACAGTTGAGTCGTTTTAGGGCACCAGAGTCCCCAGGGTGCCACCGTGCCCACGGACTGTGGGGAGATCCTCACGCCAGCGACACCGGTGTGGTCACCACGCTCACCTCATTTTCAGGTCTCCCAGTCCAGCTCTGGAAAGACTGGCCCTGGGAGTTCTCAGATAACAAGGGGGGCGGGGTGGGCAAAACGGAGGGACGCATCTTCTCAGCAACCATCTGGAAAGTAACAGCGAAAGAGCATGTGTCCCATGCTGGCGACACTGGTCATATCGGAACCTTCGGGGTCCCAGACTAGTCTCCCCATACAGGCATCTCTGTGTCTCAGCTCCGGGACCAGGAAGGAAAGCATGATTTGGTTCCTGAATAAAAGCGCGAAGCCGTCACCTGTCGCAAGCATGGTGCTCAGCTCGCCAGGAGCTCAGCAGTGCTGGTACCACTCCTAGGCCCACAGGATGGTCTGATCTCAGGCCAGAGAGCAGATCGAGGACATGCCAAAGCGCCCTGCTCCTTACATGCTTACACCCTCAGCAGTACGTCTAACTTTAATCTCCCAGACGCAGCACCCCTGTGGCCGACCCCACCCCCTTCCTGGGGCAAGAACCGCCTCCCAGGCTCAGCTGCCGTCCCGTCTCTCAAGGCCAAAAACACATCTGTGCTTACGGAACCATTCACTTCCCTTATTTCTTCCTCATTTTCAATTCCTCTCTTTCTAATTATTCTCGATGTTCTACATGTCAAATACATGTAATACTTATAAAGAATCTTTTACTTTGGTTTCATCTTCCCAGTTTTCCCCAACCAGACTCTCCCACCGAGGGCACTGGGACCAGCTCAGCCTCGCAACCCCGCTGCCTGGCAACCGGGCTTCTCAGCACATCGGCGTGAGCGGGACAGCTGTGTGTTTGCATCATACGTGGTGACCGCTGCCCTCTCTCCCCTGGGCTCCTCACAGGGCTGAGCTCGCCCCTCGGCCCAGACCCCCGTGAAAGCCAGCTGTGTCGCCCACAAGGAAGGACTCACACCATGCCATGAAGAGTATCTAACTCGGAATGGGTATGAGGTGGATCAATAGACTACTGGGTCATTCAGTTTCTTTCGACAAAGCACACAGGTTCTTGGTAACAAGTTCTGGGGCGCAGGAGCCACTGGGACAAAAATACAGTACATGTGCTTTCCTGCTTGCCACCCCGCCTCCACCCACTCCCCCCACCGCCCAGAGAACTAGGAGACCCCAGGGTCACACATGCAGACAGAAGGGCCGGACGCACGGGAGGATGTGGTGGATTTTGCACCTGCCTGGGCTTGACAGGTGTCTGAGTGAGAGCCAACGCCAGAGCAAGCATGACACTTCCTGCCATTTTAGACAAATCAGAAACAAGTCACCTTGTGTCATTCGGAAGTTGGGGGGTTGGGGAGACACACTTTCCCTTCCTGAAACTGCCCAAGAGAGTAGATGGTTGGCAGCACCTGCCCACAGGACTCGTGGAGTTGGGACTGGAATAAAGTCTGGAACTCCTGCGGCAGGTAGGAGGTCAAAGCCAAGATTCTGGACAGATCTGTGAGGATGCAGAAGTCGCTAAGAAACCTGATAGAAGCCTATGTAGAAAGAGAACAGTGGGCCAGGAGCAAAGGTCATCAGTCACAGAGGAGTGAGGGGTCAGTGAGGAGCGTGAAGGGGACCCGGTCTGCTGGGATGGGCCGCTAACATGCTGGAAAGGACTGTACCTTCTGCATCTTCAGTTTTTACACAAACACGTTACTCAAACCTGATCAAATCAACTTCTACAAATTTAACCTGTTTTATAATGGCTGAATAATATTCTATGATGAGAATGAGCCCATGGCTTTTTGCCTGTTGATAATCTTTCCCCCATTTGGAAAAAACGCAGAAATTTGATAACTAGGAGAATACTTTTTAATGAGGGCAGTTCTCTCCCCAAGGAGTGATCTATACGACGTATAAGGAGAAAGGAGGCAGAACAAAAGCCTCAACTGCTGTTTCTGACTGGGCCGGGACCTGAGGGACAGGGGAAGAGGCTACTTCTGAGAGTGCCCGGCCAAGTCCCCCGGCACGGGGAGCTCCTCTCGATTCTCACCGTCCGGCCTCCCTCTAATGCCCCCTACTGGCAGAACTTAACGAGAACCAAGCCACAGATGATTTAGTCCTAACCCCAGCGTCTGAGAGCTGGATACAGAGCTGACGCCAACAGCTTCGAACCAATCCTGCCCTCCTCTTCCGATGCTCAGCATCCACATACCCGTCCCCACATGTGACCACCGTGAAGTAACAGCAGCACTGCTGGCTCTCACCCGACGAGATACAACTGTCCTACATACCAAGGAAGACACCCATGCTCGCCACCAAAAGGGAGGACAATGAGTGCAATGTTAATTACCCCCGAAGTCAAACAGTCCCCCTGAATATTTATCCTGCAACATAAGAAAACGCACATCGTTGCTAGTCCTCTAGAGCTCTCAAGGCCACACGCACAGCTGATATCTGAAAACAACTTCCTAGTCCACGTTTTCCTTGCTCTCAGCCAACATCTCAGCTTTTTTTTGGGGGGGGGAGGGTCACTTTTTTTTACCAGATGGAGTGACTCTAGATCATAACTAAAGTCTCAATCCTCAATGGCCTTATATTAAAGTTCTATTAAAGTTCACCTAGGGACATGAAAACAACTAGGAGGTACCCAGAGAATTCTCTGGGGTCCACAAATGACCTTCCCTGCGCCCGCCCCGCTTCTCCTTGGTAACGAGTGCCAAGCATCCCAGCCAGGAAAGCAGGTCTCTTTACCTACTGCTTCAGTGGATGAAGACTCCACAATGCCATCTCATCTTGTCCACTGGAACCTTGAGAGGGCTTTTCTCCTTGGGAACCAAAACTCCCAAACCAGCAAAACCCAAGGTTGCAGGAATGGGAAGCGAACACTCTGCGTTTGGCTTTTGAGGGGCCACTCCTACCTCTACGCAGGAATTCCCAGTCCTGTGTATTCTGAGAGCTCACCGGCACATCGGGCCATTCAGCCAAAGCACATGCTACGCCTCCTGAAATTTAGAATCTCCATCTTTCAGATCTCAACTGGCATCACAGCTGAGTCTTCAGTAGTTAATCCCACCATTTCCTCAGGCTGATGGGGTATATCAGAAGCAACGTCACACAGAACACCATGATGGCAAATAAGGATGAGTCCACAGATAGCAGCATTGGCTAAAAATTTACAGAGAAAGCAAATTCGTATCTAGTTATCCAGAATACATATCTACTCCAGTGAAGAGAAACGGGTATCCCCGCTACGATGGAAGGGATCCAAAGTAACCGACCTGTCACCAGATGACTGAATGGTAACCCCAGACATGGCACCTTACCAGGCATTGGCAGACTCAGCAATCAATGACGGCAAGTAAGTATCCAGGTGTTCAAGTTACTTACCTGTTGCTGCATAACCAACCACACCGAAATTTAGTCACTTGAAAGTGACATTTCCTTTGCTCACAAATCTGTGATTTGGGCATGAGGACTTGGCAGCTCATCGCTGTTCCACCCAGCGTTGGCTGGGGAGGCAGCAGGTGGAGGTTATGGTCAGCGAAAGGCTCGCTCACTCACGTCTGGCGGAGATGAGACCTTAACAGGGACCGTGACTGGGACGCCCACAAGTGTTCTCTACCCGGGATGACACATGGAACCCAGTCTATCACAGACGTCCTTTGGCAAACTTTCAGACGCAAGCATCTTCATTCATGATCTACACGACTTCCCTAAAAATGTTTGCACCAATCTCCCATACTGTATAGAGCTGTCAACATTTGGAAATTTTGCATAACTGAGTGAACCAGTATTTCCCAAGTGATCGATGCACTGCTGAACCCCCGCGTAGGCTGCCCTCGGGCTGCTCGGTGCGTGCACCAGGGCACTACCACGTGGATAGGGTCTCGGCGCTGCAGGACGCAGAGGCCCGCTGTGTGCAGCACCTCCCGCAGTGGGTACCGCGAGCAGCAGCAGGTTGGCGCGAACAGTCCAACTCACTCCAGACCACTGCACCCCCAGCAAACATCACCAAAGGGGCAAGCCCCTCAATTCTTCTGGGTTCACCTCCCACCACCAGGCTCAAAAGCAACCCCAGGCAAGCCCAGCAGAACTGCCCCGTGAAGCCCAGCAAACTCCCTGATTCATGAGAAAAGTCACTGTTTTAAGCCAACTACGTTTTGGAGTGGATAACACAATAGATAACTGAAACAATCTTCACCCTTATATTTTAGATGTGTCCTCATAAATGGTATACAATTAGATTTTGTTTAACTGGTTTAATAATCTTTTAATTGAAGCACTTAGCCGTTTACATTTAGTTACTGACATACTCAGGTTGAATATATCATCTTATTATTTGTTGTACCTGTTCTGTTCCTTTTTTTAAAAAATCGAACTATTTTCTTATACTGGCAGTAAAACTCTTTAACTGTTCTTTTAATGGTTGGCCTAGATTCCACATGCTTTCCTGACAATCACCTTCTTCCTGGACAATGAACGCACTTTTATGTCACGGTTATCATTTTATATATAAACTCAACAGGACAGTATTATTATACTTTCATTTAGTAAACTTAACTTCCCCCGTATCTATAATTTTCACTGAGCTTCATTTCTTCAAGCAACTCCAAAACTTTCTATACTAAATAGTATTTTCTTCTCCAGTTTCGGTCTATGATAAATTTCGCAATATTTTTCCATTTTGCTTGAAAGTTTGTATTGAAGGATGCTGTTCACTGGGTTTCGAGTTCAGTGGGCTTCCTGGCTCGCCAGACCTGACACTGTTTCTCCAGTTCTGCAGGCTGTCAGCCACCGCTGCCGCAGCTCCTGTCCCATGCCCTCCTGCTCGTCCCCTCTGCGCTACCTTCCACGTTACCAACCAGCTGTGTCACTGCATTTGCTGTCTTTTACCATCTCTTTATTTTCCACCTTTGTCTCTGTCCCTCGAAATACATATTTCTTCCTATTTTCCAATACTTCTCTTTAGCTGTGTCTAATCTATTAAACCTTATATTAAGTTCCTATTTTAGCTATTATGTTTTGATTTTAGAACTCTGATTTGGTTCTTTTGAAGTTCTCCGCTTAAATTCTCAACTGCAACTCTTCTCTGAATACAGTAAGCAGTTATTTTAAACTGTGTCTTATAACCCCAATATCATCTGAATGACTTTTATTAAAAAACCAACTTAGGGTGTTCGTCCTTTGTTAAAAGTAAATTGAATCTAACAGTCTGTTGCTCAAAAAGATGCTTTTAATTTATTCTTCATTGTCTCGCATACCTAGTTAACTACATGCTGAACATCGTATTTGCAAATTTTTTTGAGGCAATGATTACGTCTCACTCACCCATTTCCCTAAGGTATAACCTTGTGGGGTCCTAATTTCTCGGCAGGCGCCCATCCATGTTCTTTAGCCCAAGTGAGATTGTCAAAAGCACCAGTCAGGCTATCGGGCACACACTGTGACCTGGACAAACACCTGCAAGATAAAAGCAGCACTAACCATGGGCTTACGTCCTTAGACTGTTCTCCCTCAGATCCTGGCAATTAAGTCTTCCCCAGCTTCTTAGGTCGCCAATGCCTTCGGGCACATGTTACTACAATTCTGCTTGTTTTCTAAGAGTCCTCAGTGGGAGGTTGGTCTGAGTTACCAAGTGTGCCACTATTTTACACTGGTTTTCGTGTTAAGTCTATATTGTTCCTTTTTCCATGTTTATAATTCTTTTTCTCTTTAAATATTTTTTAAAGGTTTCATAAAGGTCCCTGCTTTTTTTGTGCTCGCCTATGTATTTATAAAAAAAAAAAAAAAGTTATATTTTATCTTGTCATTTCTAGGCATTCTGTAGAAGGAGCAGTTTCAAATGATATTTGAAAATACTATACTGCCCCCCAAACAAGTCTCCAGACCTTAAAGAAAAACCATAAGTTCATAATTCCTGAAACATGGGATTTTTAATATACTGTAATATTGTTCTCCACTTGCTTTTTCCACTCAACAGCCCGAGAGAGCGAGCCTAGAGGCAAACAAACAAAAACAAAAGTCAATGACAACAAAAGCCCTGGCTGAAACAGCGCGCTAAAGACAGGAGAAGCCGTGTTACTTAAGAGTTTGAACCTTACCCTGCCCTGACGCCACTCCCATGACTCAAACACTATTAAACAGCAAAGCAGTAGTTCTAAGGACGGAAGCAGCACGACTGCTCTGCGTAAACACTGGTGGCAGGTAGCGGGAAATGAATGAATGCATGGGGGGCAGGGAAGTGTTAGGACCAGAAAGCTATTAAAATACACACACCAAGGCAGACATAAAAAAGGCAGATAGGGAAAGCAAAAAATACCTAAGAATTGATAACTCAGTCGTTGAAGATGAATGGATATCTGTGTGGCTGGGGAATGGGAGATGGGGGGTTCAGGGGTGTGTTGTTTACAGCTGAAGGACCATGGGCAAGTACCTTAACCTATGTAACCTTGACTTCCTGTTTGTAATATACACTGCTAATGTATAAGCAGCTACTATTAACAAATGTCTTTAAGACAGATGGCAGTTACAGGGCTGCACAGAATCACACTCAGCAAAGGCCAAAAAAGAGAGAAGGGTTGATAAGCAGGCACGAAGTGACCTCAATTTTAGGAAATAATTTCAAAACTTTCAAGATACCACAACTGCTTAAACAACACAAAATTTTTAGAGTGCCTATTATGTAAACAAGGTACCAGGGCTCTGATACGCACAAATGCCACAGACGTGTCCAAGCTCAAAAACAAACTATTTCACTATATCCTAGTCCTAATAACAAAATTAGAGCCTACAGCTTTACGAATCTCTATTTCTCCATAAACATGTATATCGAGTTCTAAGACTGTACTAAAACATTAGTTTACCGTTTTACCATCAATTTGAAAAATTCACTTTAAATATACATGTATTAATATAAATATCAAATCATTCTCCTGTATACCTGAAACTAATGTCAATTATATCTCAATGAAACTATTTCACCACCTTTATACGTAAAGGTTAACTGAATGCAGTAGTAACAAGGAAAGGAAATGGAGGCAAAAAGCCAAGAAAGTATTCATTTAAATGCAGCTTCATCATCAGTCATGCATCTTCCTGTCCCTCAAGTCCATTCTTTTAATTTAACTAAACTGAATCACTAGTTCAAGGAATAAACTTAAGACTAAAATTCTAGATCACAGCACATGAGGTACCTAATGTAAGTCTCAAAGATGGCTGTGATCCAAATTGCAACGGTTAGTTTAATACTGGAAAGTGCAAATATTTATAAAGACCTACAAGTTTTTCAAAAAGTATTAGAACAAAATGGTTTTAAAAATTTTCTAATTAGTTGCGTATGGTGATGGATGGCAACTAGACTTATTGTGATTTCATAATATATATGAATATTAAATCATTATGTCGTACAGCTGAAACTAATATATGTCAATTATACCTCAAGAAAAGTTTTAACATTAATCTAATTTCAATTTTTGGGAAGCAACAAATTAACTATCATCATTGGTTCAGGATTTCTTGACCCATATTAACGCCGGCTGCTCTAATTACTGCACAAGACATTCTGAAGCCACACTAAGAATTACTGGTAAATAAAAAAATACTCAAAATTACTTTAAAGATTAATGTCCAGGGAAGATCTTGCCTTCTTTAGTATCACTGGGCAAACCTACCAATGTTCTTCTATTCTTATGCTATTATTTAAGTGAGGGAGTCTTATTAAATAATTAAGAAAATTCTGAAAATTAGGAATTGTGAATATTGATAAACACCTTAAACAATTTTTGGCAGAAAGCAAGCTGTCTGTCTCAGAGGTGAAAATTCTCTTTAACGCTCAAAATAACAATAATTTAGGGAAAATAGAATAAGAGTCATGTGAACCTCTAACTTCTCAGCCAGAACTCAAGAGAACAAAATGCCAAAGCTGCTGTGGATTAGAGGTAGGTACTAAACCGAACTTCTCATTCCATAAAGGCCAAACAAGAAGAGTGAACACCCGCCTGAAAAATCAGTCTAAATCAATAAGGAATACCCAATATGCAAAGGTTTTGTAATACATCCACACAAGCACATTGCTCTTTGAAATTTAAAGAAAAAATTTATTGAAGATCTGAAAAACAATTCCTAAAAGATTGACTTTTCCAGAAAACTGCAGCTACACAATGCATTGCATCTATCATGTTAAAACGTGCATTAGACACAAATACAAAAACCATGAAACAAGCCACCACTCTTCAACGATCTGAGCAAAGAGAAAATGCCTAAGGAACAACATGGATGACTTGCAAAGGATGGGCTCTTTACTGTAAGCACCATTAAAAAAAAAGCACAAATGGATGTGTGTTCAGTTATATACACTGAATTGAACCTTTGGCACTAGGAATCAGAGCATTTTGTCATATAGCATTAACACGTATTATAAAAGTGCGTAGTGTCAAAGGAATAGAACCACCAGCATTCAAAAGCAGCTTTGTCAACTAGGCAATAGGACACTCTACAGTATGTCTCTCTGTTGTCCATCACTGAATACACTGGCAGCAACTTTGAAATGAAAAATAAAGGAAAGGAAAAAGGAGCTGTAACCCCTTTTATTTTCTCTGTTTAAAACCAAACGGAAAACAAACATCGATTCTGTTATACACTAACATTTTCAAAGTACATCATTTGTACAAGAGAAGGACTAAGAACAGAATGTGTACAGAGATCCAAACACAAGGGTAGGGAAGCGCCTCACACAGCTTTCCGGTGGTACTCAGGAGGGGCCACTTCATAGTCGCTGGCACTAAACAAAGTTGCGGAATTCTTTGCCAGGTATCTGGAAATAAAACGTTATTCATTATAACTGAAAAAGAACATCTTAATCCAAATCTCTTCTCACTTATATACAGAAGCCACTCAAAACATTTTAGCATATACTAAAATAATAATCACAACCTCACAGGAAAACCATGTAATTACAACTCAGACAATAGGGTTATGTAGCAGACAACGCCTAGAGTAACGACATCGAGTATTCTCTTATTTCAAAAACAGCAAACAGCCGTCTTCAGAATAAACAACTTGAGAGCCTGGACTATAAAAGAATAACATCTAGGTCAGTGGTTCCCAACCTCTGTGGCACCAGGGACCGGCGCTCCTGAGACACGAAATGCCTGAGAATCTGAGGTGGAGCTAAGGGGCGACGCCAGCGCTGGGGAGCGGCTGCAGATACAGAGGAAGCTTGCCCTGCTCGCCTGCCACTCACCTCCCGCTGTGCGCCCGATTCCTAACAGGCCATGGTACCGTACCGTTCTGTGGCCCAGGGGTTGGGGATCCCTGATCTGGGTGTTTTCTTTCTCTAAATATGTTCAGATATTGACAAGTAAACATCCGATTTGACTTGAAATTAACACCGTAAAAATCCTAGGTACCTGAAATGTCTAGTAGAGCACTTTCGTTTCATAAAGAAATTGAAGTAAGCTGAGTATTTATTACTGGTAGAGCCTGGACTACACAGAGTACATTCCCCAGCTCTTGTTGCAGTTTAAGTTTTTATGAAAATATATATAGTGTCATTTTAAGAAAATTCAAATACAGAAACATGTAAAGTAGAAATGGAAAACTCCCCCTCCTCCCCCGCAGTGCTCTGTCAAGCAGGAGCCACTGTCCTCTAGATCTTTTCTGAGAACTGGCAACGGTTCTCTACCAATGAGGGAGCCACTCCGTACTCTCCACAGCAACTTGCCTGGGAATCTGCGCTTAAGTATCTCTACAGGACGAGCTCCCAGAAACTTAAAACACACTGCCAAAATATCCTACCAAAACCCTCAGAAACCAGGATAGCCTTTCCCCCCATTTCTTCAATCCTTTTATTCTTAGCGAGTCTGACAAGAAATATTTTAATTATCATAATGCTGAACATTTTTTTGTACTCCCACTTCTCTGAATTTCTGTTCTATTTTTTGCTGGTTTGTTCACCTCTTTCTTACTGAATAAGAACTCTTCTTTGTGTAGTTAAGATACCAGCTGTTTATCAGATATGTAATATGTGTTCCCTTCATCTTTGAGTATATTCTTATCGCAAAATTTTAACTTTTTAAATCAAACTTATCAACCGTTTCCTGTACTATGTAATTTTTAGCAAGACCATTCCCACTACAAAAAATGATAAAAATACTGATCTACATTTTCCCTTTCGTTATCTTAATGGTTTTAATTTCAGATTTAAATTTTTGGTCCATCTAGAATTCTGATGCATGCCAGAAGTGCGGCTCTGTTCCCTTCCACAGACTAGCCAGCTGTCCCCGTCACTATCCACTAGGCACTCCACTCCACCCTAGCGCTCTGGTATGCACTGTCGTTGGTGATGTTCCCAAACACCTGCACTGATACTGCTGCACTAACCATGGCGCTGCTCCTGCACCGATGCCTTCGGTGCCATTATAGTTTAATATCCATAGTGTCCATCTCTGAGTAATTTTCAGTTTACTATACTCACTCATGTTTTGAATTTCAAGCATGCCCTTAGACTTACTTTAGGAAATCATGAAGATAATTCAGTAATAAAGCAAGGCTCTTCTCATCCAGAGGCGTATAGGCCAACATCGCTCCAATTCGTACTATTTAAACAAAAGAATTTAGTTACATCGAAGGTAGCACTATAAGCATTTAATTATGTGACTCCTTTAAAAGACATGATTTTATAAACTCGATTTTAAAGCAAATTTGAAGTTTATCATTTTAGACAAAAGTTCAAATTGGAATGGAATCATGTTCTATAATGTTATTTTATGTTACCCCTTCGTATCACTGAGTAAAGACAAACATACTAAAGGCCTCAAGAAAAAAACTTTGTTTTCTAAACGGCGTTATTACCAAATAATCTCAGTAGATGTGGCGCTCCGTACACCTGGGACATGGGTGCATCCGGGTGGTCTGCGAGGATTTCGGCATACTGAGGCCTCTCAAATTTGTAGAGCAGCTGAGTGCCCAGCATCACATTGAAGTACTCCTTAATCCCTGCCACGACTTCATTAACGGCGTACTCCCTGGGAAGCGAGCAAAAATGTTTACTTTCAAAACAGATTGTGGAAAAAGAATGAAAGATGGGGATTAATTCAACCAACCTGAGGGTAGGGATTAGATTAAAGGCTGAACTAATGAGGATGAATTTTTACTAAACAAAATTTTTTAAAGAGATTTAACAAGAGCACAAGAAATCAATTTCAAAACAAATAAATAAATATAAATAAACCAGGTGAGGAGACTGCAGCCCTCAGACTAAGAATGATTTTTACATTTTAAAATGATTGCTCTTTCAAGGGTTATATATGTAGAAGGAGCTTCGATTTTACCTAAAATATTTACTATCTAGCCCTTTAAGAAAAAGTTAGCCAGCCAAAACCCTTGTCAAACCAACGAAATGTATTTTACTATTTTTGATGGTATTGTTTTAAAGTACACGCTTCAGATAATTTATTTGGAAATAAGAACATTCAAAAGAAAAATGTCTCTTTGGGGGTATACTTCAAGGATGTGTATGTTCTTACTTATTATCTGTGTTTCCTCGAGATTTCTTGTAATTTGCATAATCCTCCAGAATGGAATCCACGTTCTTCTTGGCAGGAAGATAAAAGAGCTACAAAAACAAAAATACACTTGAATAGCAGTATTCTCTTTTTTTAAAGGAAAATTATTCTGGAAAAGCTTGAATGCAATAAAATATCACCCAATAGTATTACGAAACTGGAAAAGGAATTGTTCAGTATTTGAAACATGGCTAATGTGGCCAAAGAACTAAAATTTTAATTTTACTTAATTTCAATTAAATAGCCCAATGTGGCTAGTGAGTGCTATACTGGACAGCTGAGCTCCGAAGACTGGTAAGCTGCGGGACGCACAGACACTGCCAGTGTGCAGGGAACACACTGCACGTCAATGTACCTCCACCTTACCAATGGTTCACTGCGTGTGCTAAGCCCAGACCGTCTGAAGCAGTCACATGGCTTCTCTTTTCATGCTCACATCAACGCTGAGGTAGGTACCGTTACTACACTAAATGTGCAACTAAAACAAAAGCAAGCTGAGGAACTGGTCCCAACTCAGACTGAAACGGTGGGGCCGAGGTTTTGAATCCTAGCCTGACGTCCACATACCGCAGATGGCTGATGTGCCTACGTCTCACAATCCTCAAGCAGTCCCTCTCTTCCCTGACCCACTGCCCATGCCATCTGTTGTACAAGATCAAGTCACCTGTCCTACAGAATTCCTCGTTCTGGACTTTAACGACGATGGTACACTTCTGATGTTACACACGTGCCCCATGACATCCCCATTTCCTGTACACTAGGAATTAGACCTAGGAGCCTGACTGGACTCAGGTTCTTTTGGAGACCTTGAGTATCTTGCAGGTGGCACTGTGTGCTTCCCATTTCACTCCATCAGCAGGGACATTATGTGAGGATGCCCCATTTTCAATGTTAATAAGACAGGAAACACATGCTTCTTAGCCTCTATCAGTTTTCGGAATAATTTCTGCTGTAGCAACCTTCAAAAATGAGTTATCTCCACCTTTACCATTATAAAGTCATGGACTTTTACATATGTACTTTATTTTATTCCTCTCCAAGTCATCCTTTCTAATAATCAAATTCTTCAGTCTCTGAAATATTCAGTCTTTCCTTCAACACTCTAGTGTATACGTTTTCCTTAAAAACAAAAAATTTTTTTTTCAAACTAGAAAGAACACATATAATCTATGCAGCTTTCACATTACCTGTTTCTGCCGGGTAATTAGGTCCCAGTCATCAACGAGCCACGGTTTTAGTTCTTCAGGAATCTTTACTTTAACTTCGACTCGGTTCATGAACGTTTCCTCCTAAATGGAAAAAGAAAAAGCATTAAAAAGTCTGTCTTTTCTTGCTGAACAGCAACTCTAAAAGACCGGGTTTTTCTCAACTTTTAGAAGCACTGAGTATTAATTCTTTAAAGTACTCAATCAAGCTGCTGGGCTGTCATTTCAAGTATCATAAATAAAAAGACCAAAAAGCAAGCTGCTGGGAGACCAAAATCTTGATAGAAAACTGGCCTATTCTGCTGTGCTTTTTCATGTAAAGGCAAAAACTCTTTAGTAAATTTCTTCTGTAAATGAACACTCTTTTAGTGTTCATTTGTTGTACTTTTAGTATTTTCATATTTGTTCTTGACATTCAATGACTACTCCAAACACAACTACCTTACATAAAATTAAACGTACTGACTTCTAATGAAGTCTTAAATAACTGCCCAAAGGCGCCTGACTTTAAGAACTTTATAAGCATATCGCTGCTCTGTAACCTCAGTCTCAGAAATGTAAAATGTCAGTTAAAAATTATAACCCTGTTTTCAAATTCAAAACTTTGGAAGTTATAAATAAAATTAGAAATAAGACTTTATCACTTAAGAACTCAAAGCTACTATACCCACACACACATGTGGAACTAACAGGTTTTCATGGGTTTATTAAGTCATCTTGACATAATGACATACTAAGCCATTTAAGGTGAATAAGTCTATACAGTTAAATCTTCTTTAACATGATCGACAGGATCTGAGTTTAAGCAAAATGATGTATAACAGAACTAATTTTACCATAGGCTAATTAATACAAACAAGAGTTAAGTTCCTACAGCATCTCATCAATAAACTGTTGCTGAACAGAGAGACATCATTCGAGGAACTGATGCACATTCCGACAACACAGAAATCGTCAGTCTTCTACATGAACAGAGCTTACAAACGAACATCCAATAAGTTGGGGGCAGGGAGTGGGAATCTAGCAGGGACATGAATATCCCAGTTACAAGTGAAAAAAAATACACAAATATATTCTTTATCCAAAAAAGGAAAGTATTTTCATTTCAGTAGCAGTGTTTCTGGGACTGTTTTATTGGCTGAACATGACTGAGACTGCACATCCTATTCGTAAACCTAAGGACAAACTCACATTCTCAACAGTCGGATCCACCCGGGCTCTTTTCTTTCGAGGAGGCTGGGGAGTCTCACTGGTACTGCCACCATCTCCATTTCCAGGTGCTGTCAACATTCGAGGGGGAGGAGGGCAGAGTTTTAACTTATTAAATGAGAAACTCTTAAGGGAAACAGTCTTGCGACACACCCTTTCGTTTTTCGTTAAATAGATGTTACCTGAATCTACATTATAGATTCATATTCCTACCAAATATATAACTTTTATGAACAGCTCTACCAAACATTTAGTATAAATGTTCATACTAATTTTATATACTAATTTTAATACTGCCATCTTACATTTCTTAAAAAAAAAAATTATCCTCAGAGTTAGTCATTAAGAATAAAGAACATGAAAATAATAAATGTTTACAGGTTTCTCCATGGTAAAAAGAATATCAGAATTAGGTTTCTACTATCTACCTAAATCTATAATAAGGCTGTGATTCATATTTGACACTATCAATAAATTTAAGCTTACTCTATAAAAACATAACTCTAAAATTTTAAGGCAATTCAAAATTCAAATGTTATAAAGATAAAATAATTAATTTTAACAAAATTAATATCCTTACTTTTCTGCTTGTTCTTTTTTGTTTTCCTGAAGGGAGAAAAAGGAGAAAGATAATTATTGCTAGTAAAACTGCCTATTTCAATTCCCTTTTGCCAGGGTTAAGTTCACAGAGAAATACTGCCTTGAAAGATAAAATCAAGCAATAAATACATAGTTTCCTGCTCAGATACAAGGATTTTTACTGATGGCTGGCTAAATTCACATGCCCCCTACATGACAGAAAAATAAACCAAGAACACGTTGGGAGACTTCTAGGTTTACATTATTAATTTATAAGTTTACAGCATATAACTTATATACTACAAATATATAGTTTATAAAAATATTACATTAGTTCTACCAAAAATCCAATTCCAATGGTTAAAATCTTTTCCCCAGTTACTCTGCTATCAGCGTAATTTGATTTTAGACTTCTGTTTTGAGAGCAATCTGTGACTCCACTCTCACTGGCCCCAACTGTGCCACTGTACTTTCTTCCTATACTACGCCCCCTCCTCTCCAAAGCCGAACACTCTGCTCTCGCACATGCAGAACCAAGTTCACGTCTCCTCCCACTTGGTTATCCTAACAGCAACTCCTACCAATTTGCGACTGCCAAACAGGAAGTCACTCATTTTGATTTTATTCATAATTATTTCTAGAATATAAGAAAAAGTTGTAAAGCCTAAGATTATAGAGTACTTCTGGTGGGATACCAGAATATCTAGATATTCTTAACTTTTCTATAGCTTCACGTAATATTTCTAAATGTTATCTACTATATTCATTAAATTTAGAGTTTAGGGTTCATTTTATAATTCAAATTAACTTATGTCTGACTGTAAACACAAAAATCTGGTCATCGGAAAGTACAGGGTTTTTCCTGCTCTCTTAAGGATGACTTCTGTAACATAAATATTTTCTAGACAGTATTTCTGGGCCAGATTAAACCATGAGTTTCTACTTGTACATGTCAAGAATACATGGGGACCAAGAGAAACCAAGAGTCTTTATACTCGTTCCATACCACAAAATTAAAGAAAAAATACTGACCACTGATTCCAACTCTAAGGAAAAAAAAATCTATAAACTGTACTTTCACGAATCCAAGCAGTAGGGACTCCTCCTGGACATTTCTGCGTCAACCTTCCTGCTTGAATTAATCAAACACACAAGCTAGTTCCTCAGACTGTGCAACAGATTTCATACGGTAAACTCCTGCTGTTCTGTCTTCCTATTTCTAAGTCCTGTGACTAAATATTATACAGTCAAAAAATAAGCTCTTAGATTCAATTTACTTTAAAGAGTAACCAAAGTTCTAAGTCATGAGGAAAAGCCATTCCACTAAATAATTAATAACTAAAGAACAGCCTGAGGCCCTAACAAAGGGCTAACAAAATTCATATGTATTCACTGCTATTAGTTTAGAAAGAATAAGCACCCAAGTTTAAAGACCCAGATGGCAACAAAGTAAAGGTAAATCTGGTTTTAATAATACAGCTGACCCTTGAACAACTGGGAGGGTGGGTAGAGGCACCAACCCCTCAGCAGTAAAAATCCACATATAACTTCTGACTCCCCAAAAACTTTACAGTCATCTCTCAATATGCAAAAGCGATGGGTTCCAGGACCCTACAGATAAGAAAACTCAGAATGCTCAAGTCCCTTATGTAAATTGGCAAAAAACAATGCATATAGTTGGCCTTCTGCATCTGCAGACCCCCAACCGCCAAATGAAAATACTGTTCTTGATCTGCAGTTGGTTGAATCCAAGGATGTAAAACGTGGAGATATTTACTGGAAAAAATCTGCATATAGGTGAACCAATGCAGTTCAAACCCATGTTGTTCCAAGTCAACTGTATTTTCTAACAGCTTTTATGCATATTCAGAGAAAGCTACAGGTCAATTATGAAACACTAAAGGTAGAGTAGGGTACAAGTGGACATTAAAAATTATATCAAAACCTCAAATCGAAATGAAAGAATTTTTTTTAAAAAACACCATTTTTAATTACGCGATCTTTTTATTTTAAAGAACAGACCTCCTATTCTACCGGGGAAGGCAGCACTTAAAATTATATATATGACACTTTCTAAGATACTCGTATTATAATCTCATCAAAATGTCATTTTTTTCCCCCCACTAAAAAGAAAGGCTCCTGAAGTAATATTTGGTTACATGTCTATGGCAGCAAATATACAAGATGAGTCTGCACAATCCTTTCCTACATATTGATGAGGAGGGCCTGAGGCTCACAATCCTGAAAGACTCATGAGCAAATTAACCTGCAGAGCCCCCCACTGAGGCTCACAATCCTGAAAGACTCATGAGCAAATTAACCTGCAGAGCCCCCCACTGTACTGAAAAAAACAAATCGACCCCATGAAATCTCAAAACCTGTATCCTACTGATACTACTATGTTGTTAAAAGAAACTGTATTACACAAACCTCTATATTTACACATATAAAAGGTAAGGGTTGTGAATGTACTTAACGCCACACTAACTGTACACATAATGGGTTAATTGGTAAATGTTTACATTTTATAGTAAAAGGGAGGGATAAAAAAACTAAGGAAAATTAAGGAATAAATATGTATCTTCAAATACATTTTACACAACCCAACACCAGAGAATGAAATTCTTTCTCGGTATTTTTTAAGTTACAACAATGGTCCAGTTTCCATTTTCAATACGTCCTAATACGTGATAATGGGTATTGAGTTTGAACGTCGCTTATAAAACAGTATGCAAAATTAAAACAAAGAGAGAGTTTCTTACACTTCAACATTTTTCTGTTGCAGACCAGATGTCTTCTTTCCTGGGGCAGCCCCTCTCATCTTCCCCTCTGCATACTGCTCCCTTCAAAAATAATTTCAATAAAGTCATAGTAAAATGGTGCTTATGTAGAAAAATAATAAATTGTGCCAGCTTGATTCCATTTTGAAATTTATATTCAAATTGAAGTCTCAAGCCTATATATATTCTGGTATAAAGTTTTTAGCAAGTTGGACAAATGACATACTCACAAAAATAAAACAAGAGTATAAGGCCCAAGATTTTGCTCTATATCTACCAAAATTAAATGTAGTAAAAGTTGCCTATAAACAGACCGTGTCTCATATAACTGAAAATTCTATTTGTTTTGGAATTCACTAATCTCAAAGTTTTATTTGATCTCTTATCATTTCAATTTTCCTGATATACATTTCAGCTTTGAAATTAAAGTGATTACCCTACAGGCCACCTCGTCTTGCAGGGTTCCTTTTCTCAGTGTGCTTTCAAAGATGAGGGATAATGACGGGGACGCCCCTTCTCCTTGCTCTTCTGTTCCCCCCTCCCAAATGCACCTTCTACAGAGAGCCCAGGAGAAGAGACGCTAACAATGACTTTGCAACTGCAGCAATTCTCAGTAACATCTCACTGTTTTCTACAGACCTCTAAGGACCAACTCAATGAATAGGAGGTATGCTACCTTCCTCTTCCTAGGAAAGACTTCTCTGATTACTTGAAGTCAAAGCCAAAAAATAGCGGCTAACAAGTACCAAGAATCATTTTACAGGGAAGTAGCCAACATGCTTTCTACCAGTCATTCAATTTCCAAAAATTAATTTGAAGACATTTCTCTTCACATTCATGATGCAGAACAAACTTACTGATTGGCTTTTTGAAGTTCCCGCTGCTTCTGCAGATTGGTGTCCACGTACTTGAGTACTCTGCTTTCTGGAACCCATTCATCCCAACTGAAAAAGAAGCATTAAAGTGTCATTCAAATATATTTTCGTTTTTATTCAAACTATCTTCCAATTATGTTTTAGAAATTCAAGAGTCAAGATGTTAGATTTCTCTGAGGTAAGCTGATGAACCAGGACTACAAATTCATTCTCAACTAAAATGAAAATCTAGTGACAATCTCTGCTCTATACAGGAAGTCGACTTCATAGTCTCAAAAGCAGCATTCCCAATTTAAACTGCCCGAGTCCAAAAGCAAATTATTCAAATCATTTTTCCAAACAGCAAGAGTATGGCATTTAAGAGTTCCTAAGCAATTACTCTTACAGAATAAAGATACCTTAAAGAATTTGAACTTCAAAAAATGAAGCACAGGAGTCCATAATACTGACTTTTTAAAGAACTAAAGCTAATTGGCTACTTAGCTGTGTGTGATAGCAAAGTTACAGAACACTCTGTGCCTTAGTTTTATCACCTGTAAAATGGGGATAATGGTCACAAGACTGTTATGAGTTACGTAACACGTGTAAAACACTTGAGAGTTTGACAAAAAATAAAGACTCAAAGTATGTCATAAACATTTTAGAAAGTCTACAATACTCAAATACCATCTAGATTGACTCAGCTAAGACTATAAATTAAAGTATTACAATGATTTATCAGACTACACCACCCTTAGCCTTCACTCACAGATGAATACACGAGCTTCCAAGGCATAACCAGGAAGATGGCTTTCTCAACATCAAAAGGTAGAACCAACTACTCTTAAAATATCTAATTGCTAAGGCGTTCCAGCATTTAGAAAAGCTCCTTTAAAACATAATTTCTGATGTGGTTATTTCCAAAGGGGAAAACAAGATAGTTCTTAGGGAATGCTTAACTTTTCGTGCAAAGTGACTCTTTTCTCCTGCTGATGGAGCTCCTTTAGTGCCACAATTAGATGTATCCTCAAAGCAAAGTCTTATTTAATGACTTCCCACCTCTGACCTCGTATATAAGATAGCCAAAAGGAGAATAAACAAAAAGCAATCCTCAACATGATTTCCTAGAGAAAACTTTAAAACATGCATTTACCTAGAGGTCAGGAGGGGGTGGTGTACTGAGGGAGCTCCTTCAGGAACAGGAAAAAGGGCTACAATATCCTCACGTGTCTTCAAAGTTTTTTCAGAGCGCCTTGGCCTCACAGCACTTCTGATACAGACAGCATAGTACAAAGTAATCTCAGTAACTAGGTGCAGAATTTAGCTTAAGCTTTAAGATTCACAAACGGATTATTTAAATGTCTGTGTCGATAAATTCCAATAAGGTTTTTGAAAATTTTGACAACTCTACTGTGCTTTTAAAAACAGTATATAATAATTACTTAAGTTGAAGAAAATTCCAATTTGGAGATTGGGCTTTCTGTTGTATAATTTTCTAAAAGGTATCCTACAAACCGTTATTGAAATGAGGATTTTATTTTTATATCTACTTATACCTATTTCAATTCTCTTAATTAAAAGGAGCTAGCCAATTTTTACTTATCACAAAAGTTTGATTTTAGAACCTTACAAATCCCTTCCCCTCTGATATAAAAAGCATCTAAACAAGCACCTTGATCTAAAAACCAAGTCAAATCTAGAGTTTCCTGTTATACGTCAGGAGCTAAAAACACTTGATGAACCACAGGGAAATGAAATATCGGTTGCTCTGAGGAACATCACTCCTAGAGTAGTAACTGAAGGCCAAACATTTGGAAACTTTTATATATGTTAAGCATAAAAGAAGTTCATGATTCTCTAAAGGTAGCTTTTAACTAATTCCCGAAGTCACAATGATCCATGGCACTACTTACACAGTACTAAATGAAAACATAACACACATGCTGGGCATCTGAATTTGAGTAACTCCACCCCCTTTCAAAATGGGTTTATTTAAGGGCTTCTTTAAATACTGGAGATGAAATTTTTCAAAATTACATATTTATCTACATACTAAGTCAACTATAAAAAAATACACCCTGATATATTAATATTCCTCAACATATCTACAAAGATATCGATATAGATTTCTAATATTTAGTGCTACTTTTTTTATTTTTGCAAGGAGTAAGGACTACATATATAAAATTAGCTGAAAACACAATATGACAAAATCTATGCAGCCTATCAATCGTTTATTAGTGTTACAGGACTCTAATATAATAGGAAAAAAATTTATTAATTTATTCTGAAGTGAAATGAGAAAATACAAAAATTCGGTATTTCGCAATTTCTTATAGCCTACACATGCCACTTAAAACCCAGTCTTTAAGCTGTACACGGCTACTTGTGATTTTATACAGTATATCTATTATACGTAAAAGAGTTAAGCACCAAAGATATGGTCACGGCTACTGGTATTGAGTTACTACTATTACCTACCATTAAAAATATTTCAATTATCATTAATTGGAAAAAGAAATCACAAGCTGTCAAATTGTGCTTTCACATTTAAGATTTTCACCTTTTTACACTTATACTAATGGAAGAAAAGCTAAGGATCTAATATTTCTTCTCAGCTAAAAGCATTTGTGAAATTTCTAATGGATAGAACTGGCTTGGTCACAAAGACAGGGAACTGTATGAAACAAGACCTAGGTCACGAGGCAGCAATCAGAGAGAAAACCTCCTTCTGCAGCAACAGAGTCCTTAAACCAACCTGATGGCACTGCTCACATAGAGAACCAGGTACCAAGGCACAGCTGAGGTGACACAAAGCATTAAAATTACTAGAAAACAACTCCTAAAGAATTATACTTTCTGGCAGTGCCATCTTTGAAGGATAACACACC
Source organism: Pteropus vampyrus (assembly GCF_000151845.1). Taxonomy (NCBI): domain Eukaryota; kingdom Metazoa; phylum Chordata; class Mammalia; order Chiroptera; family Pteropodidae; genus Pteropus; species Pteropus vampyrus. The sequence goes on along the minus strand of NW_011889026.1, from coordinate 241,746 downwards.
AGTAATAAAAGACGTAATTTAAAACCTCTCATAGTAAAAATTACAGGCTATTCGATTACAAGCAACAAAAATGAGTAAAGTATTAGATGTGGTGTTTGTGGGCCTCAAGATGAAAGACCTGCCAATGAAAAAGAGCTCTACTAACTGGATACTGTAGACCACATTCAATCTATAACCACTGTCCAATCCTGGTTACAGGTCAATACACGCCTGCTTTAGGAGAAAAAAAAGTCTAACTCTTCAGGGTGGAAAATTAGGCTCTGTAGTTAAAATCCTGTATCTGTGTTAAACCATCTGCTAAAAACTGTACCACATGATGAAATCACCTTGTCGACATTTAATTGTTTCCAAAGTTCAGAATATAAATTGGTCATTACTTGCGAATCAGGCAATCTCTTTTTTCCCTTTTCTAGGTAGAGAAAACCAACTAGCTTTGAGTATAACTGCCTGACATAACATACATAGTTACTAAGGCAAAAAAAACAAACAAACCTCAAGCTGCCCTAAAACTACCAAAACCAAAAGGAAAAAATAGTTGGTTGACTAATGATTATGAGACATTATACTAGAACACAAGAAATACTCCAAAAATTTTAAAATAAAATGGCTGTATACCATAATTTCTATCGTATTTTCATCATTTCCAAATGGTTCACCCTTGCTGCAAAATGTATGACATTAAAACTATACAAGAATTAAGAAGCATATGATTGTGCTAGTCTATGACACAAGCTATCTTATAATATACATATAAATAAAACATTGCTTTTAAAGATCTAATACTCACTTTTTATTCCAACCACTGTAATGAATAAAGTACTTCACTTGTTTGTCCTTTATGGCAACCTTTACACACTGAAATAAAAAAGAAAAAATTTCACTTAGAAATACTAAAGAAAAAAGATTACCTGGATGATTTTAAAGTATTCAATCTTTCAAAAACACACTCTACACTTAAAACTCTTTAGTGGTCAAAATGAACGCCCCAAAAATGTGACTCTCTAAGAAACCATTTAAACTTTAGACTACCTTAGTAAGAGTTATAAAATTGCTGAGTCATCACAATTTGTTGAAGTCAGTCTAGAGAGCTGAAGACCCATAACTGTAAGGGGTCACCCTAAAACTAAAGCAAAAGGCTAGCTAAGCTATCCAAGAACAGTTAATAAATGCTGTTTTGTGCATTCTCAAGTCTTAGTCAAAAGCTACTATTTCAAAAACAAACTCAACTAAAAAAAAAAATTTACAACGTATTATAAAAAGTTGTACTAGCAGTAAACTGTTTGCTGCAGAATATCAGCAACTAGCAAAGCTAGAGATTAAAAATGTTCTACCTTCTTAAAAGCAGCCAAACAAATCAGAAAGAATTAGAGGAGGTCATTCACTATGACAAGTGATGACTATCTGGTTTGGGATTGAAAAGTATTTATCAGAGGCTAACCAAGAGAACCATGATAATTTAAGCTATTCCAACAGCCATTTAAAAATCATTCACTGGTGTGTTTTCAGTCCCAGAGGAGAAAAACCTGCCAGTTTAGTAGTTTGCCAGAAATTGATACAACGAAAATAACATTCAGGGATATAAATGACCGATAGGATTCATAATTTACTTATAAACTGTATTAGAGTTATATCACTAAGATACATGTAGACACACATAAAGTTCCTGACCATCGCCATGAATCCAAATTCGGTCATTTTAGAACTTTAAAAACACATCTATGTATTTAAAACCAGTAAAAAGTAATGAAAATGGTCACTTATTCACACTGACACTTTACAATTTTCAGACTACCTTCATAGACACATAAACCATTCACCAAGAATGTATGTAGAAATTGCCTTTAACAAAATATACTGTTTTGTATACTATGATTCATTAAAAAAACAACTACAACGGTTAAAAACAGTAATGTCATAAACATCTGTCCTAAAAAAGTTAACGAACAAAATACTAGAAACATTTTTGCCTTTGGAATGCATTACCCCATCTATCTTTGGCTAAATGTAAAATCAGTTTTTATACCAGAGCACACCACCAATACAGAGGAAAGGGAGCCCCGAGGATTCAAGCTTTGCCAGACAAACCAACTAATGAAAAGTTAAATGTATTCATTTTTTTTTGGTACTCATTTTTAATGTTAGCTTTTACCTTTAAAGCAACGTAATTAGCTCAGTGCTTACTCAGCATGCTACATTTGCATGTAAATTGACCTTGACAGTATTTTCTCACAAGTCATTAATTACACAATGCTATTTGCTCCCATGAATAATCTACCTCTCCCCTCAAATGCTCCTTCCAACTACGAATGGTTAAGGTAGCGAAGCTTTATTTGACCCACTAAGCAAGCAGTAAGACACCCAGAAAGAGTAGATGAGGAACTCCACAAACCTATGAAAAAGGTAACCCTAGTCAGATGTAAGCAGCAGTTTGAGAAAACTTCTTTAAGGGAAACAGGTTTTCATACCTTTGCTTCATAGAGAAGAGGCCCATGAAAGCACAGCACTCGCTCACCTGTAAAAGTAAAAAAGTAAAGGGTTAACAGTCATTTCTCCTCACGGAGATGATACACATCTGAGTGGGCCATCACACTTGTGCTCTGGTATTCCTCACAAAATTAGTAAAGTGGGAAAGGCTATATACAGGAGTCGACACTTCAGATCAAATTTCAACAGTATCCTACCTACACCTTAGTATCTGATGTAAAAACAAAAACAAAAAAAATGAGAATGTCAATCTATTTAAATCATCAAACCATTTATCACCTCCTAAGCAAATAAAATCTACCATAGCTACCTATTGGTAGGGTTGGTTTTGTTTTTCAATGTGTATATGTGAATACAATTTTTAAAACATAGTCCGAGTTTAGGACCTTATGCTCTATCTATATATCTGCTTCTAACCCTTTTACTAATTAAACAAAGTAAAATAGTCTACCCATTAAAATACTAATGCACGTCAGAAATGGCTGGTTTAAAAAAAAAAAAAAGGTTTACATTCATGCCTTCAGTGTGTTCAATGATGTTCTGGGCACTGGGCTGCTTCGATGAACAAAAAAAGAGACAAGAATTCTAACCTCTGGAACTTACACTCTATGTTGAACTTACACGTCAAAATTAAAATATAAGGGGCTGGAATAAGACCTGAAAGCCACCCCTGGCTCACCAGATAAATCAGGCAGGCAACTCCCGGCAATATGTCAAGATTACATTGATTTTAGTAGAAACAGATTTCTCGCACATTATTTTCAATCTGCTTGGTTTCAAAAGACCCACAGATAACAAAATAAAAGTACCCCATCCAACACAGTCAGCTCTTTTAGCTCTAAAATTAAAATAGCCTACTAGCTCCATTCTGGAGACTACAGGGCAACATAAACAATAGGAGTGATTGACAAGCTACTGTAAAGGTCACAGGGAAGGGTCCCAGTGGAGGGAAACAAGAGGTACAAAAGCGGAGAAACATGTTAAGGTGACACTTTCAGATTACTATTTGAATATAAATAGTTCATCGTAACTGGAGCATAGGATAAACATATAACAGTAGAAAGGAAATCCCAGATCATAGACTATTTTACATGTTATGAAATCTGGACTTTATTCTGTACACGACTCCCAAATGTGACCAAGAATCAAGAGTGTTTAAAACTACAGATTTTCATAAGAAAATATAAGGCTGGCTTAGAGGTATGATCCAGGGTAACAAACACCTATTTTCATGCACATGGAAAGAAATACTGGTAATTGGGCATAGAGCAAACCACTGTATTATTAAAGTGTTTTTTTAAAAAAACCTGTCTCCAATCTCAATCCTTTCTAATATCAAACTACAAAGATAATTAATTCTGCCCAATGCTCTCAAATGCCAGTAAGATTCCAATCCACATCTTCCCACTGGTTTGCACTTACTAGAATCATCACCTAAAGGCCTGACAGGGCAAAGGGATCTTCCCTCTGACAATGCCTTAGATACTCAACAGTTTTCTTAATCCTATGCTTTAACAAAATTTAAAGTGGAAGACCAACTCCAGTGCAAAATAGTCACTGTGCTTAAAAATTGCTTATATGTGTTGTACCATTATTAAATAAAAAAATTTTTCAGATTTAAAGGAATCATGGAAAAAAAAAAACTATTTCTGACAATTCCTACTTCCATTACATAAACTGAGTTCTGCCGTGTTTTATTGCGACTGTTAGCACCAAAAGATTCCTTTTCCTTACAAGATGTTCTCTGAACGTGTCATAAATAATTGTTATTTCTAAATGATGGTCATACAACTCAGCTTTGACACAAGAATAGAAAACACATCTGGAAAGTGATGGTTAAGGGTAGAGACTCTCTTGAGTAGCTTTCAAAACTCTGCTTAAGGGTGCGCCTTGGTTTCCATCCTTCTCTAATTCACTAGTGCAGCACACGGATTCTCATCTGCCATTATCCTCCTCGGCCTACCATCCCTCTAGTTTAGAACTTAAGTACTTCCGTTCTTGACTGTTCCAATCCTCTGTGATTTCCCTCCTTTGATGTCCTACGGCAGAGATTAAATTTCTGTGTCATCGATCCTTGACAGCTTGGTGAAGCCTATGGGCCTTTTACTAAAATGTTTTATGAATACATAAAACACACGGTATTATAAAGGAAGTCAACTATATTGAAATAGTTAGCGAAGCCTCCAAGTATTTTAAACATGTTTTATTATATTACACGAACTTGAGTAAGCCTCTAGCTGCTGATCCAGTAACTACCAGTTTTGAAGTAATGAAAAGCATGAACGACGTCGAATATATCTTCTACACTGTAAGGCCGAAATATGAAAACACACTGCTAATACTACCAAGGGTGTTTTTTGAGAAGAAGGGGGTCGCCACATTCCTAACTGAAATACTAAATTTCCGTTAGACGATAACAAGAATTTCCCCCCCAAAGTTCACGAATCTTCCGAATTATATCCATGAATCTAGACTGAGAATCCCTGATCGAGCCTAGTTAGTCCTCGGATGGGAGACCACCTAGGAAGATCAGGTGCTGTGGGCGTTAAAGAAAAAAAAAAAAAAGAATCCTTGACCTAAAACAGCATTAAAAGAATGAATCCATTCGAGGTAGTCACAGCTTAAGATGGGGGGGGGGGGGGGGGAACAGCTATTAAGAGCCGATCGTTATAAAAAAAAAAATACCCTTTGATCACGTGATTCCAAACGCGATTCTAAAACATTAAAGCTGGA
>NW_011889026.1:230057-235264 GCF_000151845.1 Pteropus vampyrus | reverse complement strand
AAAGGTGGCTCAACACGTCCAACAGCCTCTCTAGGGGTGTCCGCGTGGCGCGGTGCTAGGGCCCGCCGACCGGCCACAGTCCACCCCACCCACACACGTGGCCTAGACAACCCCAGAGGAAGAGACTGGGGAGCGCTGGCACCCGAGGCGAAGGGGAGTAACACCCCGGAACACTTAGGTTGGGCTCCACGTGGAACTGATGCAGGACAGGGCAAATTTCCCCAAGTGACAGGGAGAGGAGGGTCCTATGGCGGAAAGTGAAGAAAGAACCAACACATGGGCCAAAGTTAGAGTCAAATGGAAAGTTCATTAGAAATGGGGTAACACTCCATAGACAGCGTGGTCCCGCTACAAGCCCTTTGAACACAGACACCCACAAAGACCCCTCCTTCCAGTTATCTGTTCACCATCTGGTCTGTCCTAGTCCACAGAATATCAAAGGGGCAAGGGCCTCTTTGTGACCCCACGCGCCCCACCAAAACTGCACAGTACACTTATTCTAAACATTTCGAATACAAAATACTTCAAATTCAATAATTCGACATTTTAAAAATACGAAAATGAAGACAGCGAAAAGTCCCTTTCTCACCTCAGTCCTTTACTTGCCCATTCATCACCCCAACACCTAAACAGCGAAAGGAACCATTGTCCTTCCCAAGGCTTTTGAAAGGAAACGATGATAACAATTACTCAATATAAGGTATAAAAACGTTAAATTCAAAAATCACTTCCCAGTGGAACACTGATTATATCAGTTTTCCGGGGTTGCTATAACAATCCCACAAACTGGGTGGCTTACACAACAAATGCATTGTCTCAAAATTCTGGAGGCTGGAAGTCCAACATCAGGGTGTCGGCAGGCTTGGTTCCACCTGAGGGCGGTGAGGGAGAGTCTGTTCTGCGACCCCCACCTCCCCGCTTCCAGTGGCCGGCTGGCCACCCCTGGCGTTCCGTGGCTTGCAGAAGCGTCATCCTGCTCTCTGCCTTCGTCTTCACGTGGCTTCTCCTGTGTGTCTGTCTCCACATTTTTCCTATTTATGTATGAAGACACTGGTTGTACTGGGTTAAGAGCCCATTCTATCCCAGTGTAAGCACACCTAACTAATTATACCTACGACAACCTCATTTCCAAATGAGGTCACAGTCCGAGGCACTAGAGCTTAGGAATTCCACATATGAATTTTAGGGGTACACAAGTCAATCCATAACACGGATCTTCAATTTGAAATGGATGTATGATATCTTCATTGACTTATCTAATTTATCAGTTTGCTTTTCTCTGCCAGGGTTTGCCTTTCGAAAGCTTCACCTGCCCTCAACTAGAGCTGAAGTACTCCTGTGTAATAATAGGAGTATTTAGGAATCGTCACGCCTGATGCTGAAAATTTCCATGTGTTTCTTCCAAAGTCTGAAATTGTGTCTTGATTCAATGATAATAACATATGGTAATTGTGGAGAATGTTTGAGAATTGCTGGGAATGATGGAAAATACAACAAGGAAAGAATTTGCAGATGTTAACATAAAAGCAAAGTTTTGCCCTAAGAAACTGAGTTCTTTCAGGAAAACATATGTAGGAAAATATAATTACTTGTTTGGGGATATGTTTTGAGACAAATCGCTGAAGGAAAAATGTTTAGTTTGGATCACTAACTTAGGTGGAAAAAAAATTTTTTTTTTTAAGCCCTAAGGGTTTGTCCATGAGCTAGTGATTAGCTGATCACTAAAACGGTATTTTACAGCGGTTTAAACAGCCCACAATAATAACTAGCCCTTCCCACAGGCAGAAAGCAAATGAATTTACTTAAAGGAATTTACGATATGTAAATAATATGCGTAATAAAACCCCGTGAAGCAGAGCTGAACCTCCAAACTAATCTTCAATATCGCAGAGCATTAAGTTAAAACATTTCGAACGTTTTGACAGAGATCGCCTCAGCAACATTTACTAACTGCACGATTTCATTAATTTTAATGTCTTCTCCCTGACCTTCGGCATTCCACTGCCCTCAACAGGCCACTCGGTAACAAATACTTTTGTACAACAGAAAACCTTATACTGCGTATTAATGGGATGAAGTTGCCTTGTAGTTTCATGGTTCCCTTTTTTAGCCAGTTCAGTCTTAATACTCTTTTTGTCTTGACTCGTTTGAAAATAAGAAACTCCAGATCGAAGTCCGTTTTAATAGTCGACGAAAACTGAAGCCGATTAAACGATTACTGTTGATGGGACCCGAGATCGAACTTAAACAAAAGGAAGCGCACCGCCCAACGTGGGGCTCGAACCCACGACCCTGGGATTAAGAGTCCCATGCTCTACCGACTGAGCTAGCCGGGCAGGTGAAAGTTGCCCCTTTTCTAGATCTTTTCAAAGAAGTGAAATTTTTTTTTAACTTGCTGCAACACTGACGTTTTGCATTATTATTATTTTTTTTTTTTTTCATAATTTTTTGGTGAAGTTTTCCGCTACTTTCAAATGCGCGTTTCGTGCCTGGTTCTGTGTGCGCAAACGTGCTGATGAGTAAAATGCACGAGCGGCCCTCTAGCGGTCGGCAGGGGAGCGGCGGGTGCAGATGCTGCGGGACCCAGGCGGAGACGCCGCGCGAGCGCGGGCCTGCGGTTCACGCAGAGATCCCGGGCGAATCGCGCACCCGCCGCGGGCGCCGAGGGTGTCCCGCCACCTGCGTGCCCGACGCACGAGCTGGACTGCCCGGCTCCCCTTCAGAGAAGACCAGAGTCCAGGACACGGCTGCAGAGCTGGCCTCTCGGCCCCGTGGGGCTTTGAGGTTCCTGGGGTTTTCCTAGGGCCGGACGGTGGTTCAACTCAGCCATGCCCTGTTGTTCACACAATAGAAAAGGATTAAAAAGCTAACGCGGGCTCTGAAATCCGTACAGCGTTTGCTCGCACCCAACTGAAAGGGGAAGACGTTTATCCTACAGACTGATAGCATGTCGCTGTGGGAGGGGTCATTATTTCCAACCTCTCCCCCACGAAAACGAACATTAGAGATTTATTCTGCTTTTCTGATAGGAGCTATAGTTTCCAGTTACCACCACATCGTCTCAGTTGATGAGAGGGTGCTCGACTTGGAATGAAAAAAGAAAAAAAAACCCAGGATTAGAAAAAGCATAATTTGCCCTACCCTTATAAGTGAGGATTACCGACTGGTTTAAACATTACATTGATAGCTGGGGAGAAGTGGACATTCACACAGGGTCAAGGTGACACTCCACATGTTACTTGCTAGATGCAAGGCGGGCAATCTAACCGTTTAGGGGAGGGATCAGGCTGCCACACCCTAAATGAAAAAAGTCATCTGAGTTTTGCTAGTGGTTTACTAACCTTCATCAAGACAGTGTGTCTCCAGGAGTGACGGATGAAGTTCACAAGATCAATGGTAATGATTTATTCTAGCCGAATTATGTTTCACGGGAAATAAAGAGGGACGAGGACACAGGAAAGCCAAAGGAGCATCAGCGCAAAGTCAGAAGGTCGCAAATTCTGCGAGAACCACAGGTCTAGTGTCTTCAACAAGTGGTATAGTTTCAGAAATGACTTTTTTGCTAGATTAAAAGAGACACAGGGCCATAATAATCAGACCCAGTCCCGGACTGGATGCCGTTCTGGGAAAACGAGCTGTAAAAGAGATATTGGGGTCCACTTGGGAAATTTGAATATAGTTTGAATATTAGATACGATGAAAATTTACTGTAATGGAAAAGTGGAGGTGAGTGATTGAAAAAGGCAGATTGCAGATACAATGGAATCTCTCACTTGGTTAAAAGGAAGCCATGGATGAAGGTATTAATGCTTGATACTTGGGAGGTAGGAATCCTCAGTTTTCACTTTTAAAGTTTTCGCTTGTCTTTAATTTTTCACTTTCTAACAGGTATGAGTATACTTGTCCAATCAAAGAAAGGTTTTTTTGTTTTTTATGTTTTTTAACAGATGAGAAAGAAAAAAAGTAAAACAAGGGTAGGACTTTAAAATGGGACCAGAACACAGTGACGCTTTACGATTAGGCTTTCGGAAACGGGAACGGAGTGAGTGACAGGGTCGTAGGCTCAGGAAGAGGGCATGAGTTAAAGGCCGGGAGGGTTCCCGGGGCAGGAGGAGACCACAGTCCACTTTATGTCACTCACCAGCTTTGCATCCTGGAGCTAATGGATCGAGCCCGCCCACCTGGGAAGGAGGAGAATGATGAGCTTTGCTGGGTCCTGGCAGAATGAACGAAGGTCCCCGTGTTGCGGTTTGATCTGGGGCGAGTGGCTTGTCCGCTCTGGTCTCAGGGGTCTCCTTCGTTCACCCACGGGGGACGTGGGCGCTTCGGTCCAGCTCTGTTCTCCCCTCAGTAGTCGGGTGAGGCAGATCACAGCATGCTCCATGACGTCCTGTCCCATGCAGAATTAAAGCCTCGCTCCCTCCCTGACCATGAGGCACCTGCTCCCCTCTCTGACCTCACTCAGCAGCCAGCCAACCCCCACCCCGCTCTGTGCTGGCTCCACCCACAGGGGCCCCTGCTGTCCCTCTGGGGCACCATGCTTTGTCCTGCCCCGGGGACTTGGCACTTGCCAGGCCCTCTGCTTGCAGCCCTTTTCCCCGGTGTGCCCCAAGACTGACTCTTACCCCCCGGGTCTCAGCTGAAATGTCACCTCCTCAGAGAAGCCCTCCCTGACCTACCTCTGTCACCAAGCCCCACTCCACGTCTTGTCTCCCTCACGTCACCCTAGGATTTAAAGACGTGGCGTTCGCACACGCATGCTCCCGTAGCCTCAGTGCGCAGCCTGATGAGCGCGCCCACGTCCAGAAACAGACCATGAGCCGCCTCCCCCAAAGCCCCCCACGTCCTTTTACCACGCCCCCCCCGGGGGACCGCTATCCTCACTTCTAATGGCACAGATGAGTGTGGCCTGTTTCTGGAGTTCACAGAAACGGACACACGCAGCGTGCGCACGTCCGTGGCTGTCCGCCTGCGTCTGCGTTAGGACAGGAGTCGTCGGTCCCCCGGGAGAGCTAGTGTCTGCGTCTTTAATAGGGGGCACGCCAGGATGTTTTAGACTGAGGGTCAGGAGCCAATGGGACTAAGGACACCTAGAACAGAGTCCTTGGGGAGACAGGAGGGGGCACGGAGCCTTCGTCCCTGAGTCCTGGAGGGCGGTGCCCACTCCACAGTATCCAGAGAAAGGGAAAAGTCGTGGCTGCCACTTA
>NW_011889026.1:227782-228217 GCF_000151845.1 Pteropus vampyrus | reverse complement strand
CGCAGCCGGAGCGTCTTCCCGCCCCGCCCGGCCCGGCCCGGCCCGGCCGGCGTCCGACGAGCCTCTGGCCGCGAGCTCCTGGCTTGTCCGGAGCAGCCGGCCTGGGGGTTTGGGAGCCGGAGCTGCGGGGGCCCTCTGGTTCCGCGCTCCGGGAGCCCCTGGTCTGATGGGGGCCGGTGGGGCAGTGGGCACAGCCGTGCGGGGGAGGCCTGAGCTTGAGCGGCCTGGAGGACGACCAACTTTGGGTGGGCTGCAACGCTGTGCGGGGGTTGGGGCGGATTAGGCCTGCGTGCCGGGAATGGGGGAGACCTGCTGCTCCCCAGTAGAGAGACTGGTCGTCAGGCTTGAAAAGTGTCTGGGCTGGAATGTGAGGGCACTGACGCCAGATGGCGGGGGGCTGCGAGCTGGTGCAGGGAGTGGCCGCCGGGAGCGGGG
>NW_011889026.1:221745-227246 GCF_000151845.1 Pteropus vampyrus | reverse complement strand
CTTTTCTCTGGAGCTGCCTGGGAGACTAGCGCGGGGGCTCTGCCCACTCACTGAAGGCTACCTTCTTTGAGATCAAAGAACACATCTTGGACTCACTTTTAGCAATATGTGACAAGCCGAAGGACCTGGGGTTGCTGGGACTGCAGGCCAGCAATGTCCCCACCGACCACTGAATCACACATGAGCCCTGTGTGCATGTATATGTGCAAGTCAGACACACACAGACGGACCTGGGGAGGAAGGCATGTGTCGCGCACACTCACCCTGGTTATTTTTTCTCTTTGGCATGAGCTTCAGGTCGTTTGAAGGGCTGGATCTTAACGCGGGTTTTGACAGGGAGGAGGTGAAGGTACACACCCTGTTGGCATTTCTCTGGTCACAGCTACAGAGTGACAGTTCTGTCACCTAAGGGTGATAGTCAAAGAATTTAGCACCTGCCAATTGGAACAGACGGCCGTGGACCGCTGGCAGTCCAGTCGAATGGCCCCTGCCCCCATCGCCCCTGGACCTCAACTCTTCCTCACCCGCAAATGCTCGCTGCTGCCATCCTAGACTAGAGCCTGCAATACCCGCTGCTGGCACTGGGTGGTGCTGGTTTCAGCCACCGCTGTCCCCAGCAGGAGGAGGCTTAGGAGACACTGAAAGTCTTTTTTAACTCACTCTGCCCCCCTTTAAAGACATTTAATGGCAAAACAATGCAGGTTGATTATTTTAAAAAATTAACGCCGAACAAAACAAGAACAAAGTTGTTGCAATAAAAGTCAATATCCTGTTAGTCTTATTTTCCCCTTTTTAATTGAAAAAACATATTAAGCCACTGGGTCAAGAGGTAAAACACGTTTTTAAAGAAATAGCTAAGGATACTGTAGAACTTCCCTCGCAGATTTTCAGTCATACTTAGCTTTGTGCCATCTACGTTCTAAGCACTTACATATTAACTCATTTAATTCTCACGCAACCTAAGAGGTTAGTACGATTATCGTACCCATTTTATAGCTGGAGAAACTGAGTGGTGGAGGAATTTGCCCGTGGTTTGAAAGCCGTGGCTGGCAGAGCTGAGATGCACGCCCAGGTAGACCGGCTCTCTGGCATACTAACGCCTGTGCCTTTTACTGCAGTGTATCTCGACTTGGCCTCTGTCCCATTTTTGAACTTATTAGGCCGCTTCTTTGCCGCTCGCCTTGAATTTCTGTCTTGGAGTGTTGGCCCGAGGTCTAGGGCAGGGATTCTCACCAGGACTGCACGTCCCAGGGACAGAAGTCTCTCTCCCCGGGATACTTTTTTGAGCTCTGGGGGCCACTTCTCCCCAGCAGTTCAGATTCCCCGGTCACATACAGACCTCTGTGTCCCACCCACACGAGCTTGGGGACACTGCCGTCGCCTGGAGTGAGCACATGGCTCCTGCGCCCCCAGTACAGTGAGTGCTACGGGGCATCAGAGCCCCTCCCCTTCGGCGCAGCCTTAGCGGCTGAGGCTGTGACTGTCCACGCCCTCCAGGCCACACACTATTTAGTGGCCGAGTTGCCACACGAGCCTGGATCTTCCTGTGTTCAAAACCCATCCTGTTGGCAACGCGTTGTCAGCCCACCGTGTGCCATTTCTCAAAACACATGCCGAGCCTCGCTTTTAGCTGCTTGTCCGCACACTCCTAGCTTTTCACTCTTTCTCGGGGGGCCTAGCACCAAGATGCCCGCCTCATCTTCCCAGTTAAGCATGTACCTTACGTCAAGGGACATCTCGCAAGCGTCCCCTTCGACAAAGCTTTTCCTCACCCCAGTCCACCTGTGGGTGTCCCCGCCCCTCACTCGGACCTTCTCAGCACTGGGCCAGGGCCGAGGATCACGAGGGCGCTGCACCCATTTATTTTGAGGGCGAGGATGGTGCCGCCCATGTTCCTGGACTTTGGGGCACCCCACACTCCCTCACAGCACCAAACGCCCTGGACCGGGCGGGTAACGTAAATGAACAGACCAGGCTTCTGGGGAGAAGTTTCTCTTGAAACATGGAGTCTTTCGGTCTACTTCTTTTTCTCATTTTTGTTAGAGATTTTCTTCTTTGCTGAATGATTTGAGCGTGAGACCAGGGCGACCTGTATTTAGCTATGGCGTTGGGGACATAACAAGGAGAGGTGGAGATGCGGGGGGGGGAGGGCGGTGTCCCTTTCTAAAGGACCACTTCTCACAAGTGGGAATTTAAGCCTGACGCAGGTGAGAAGGCTTTTCAAGAAAAGCTGAAAATGGAGATTTTTGTACAAAATCATGTAATTTTAAAATACTGATGACTGATTATTTTTCAGTATTTGTGCTAGCCAAAATACACTCCCCCCCCCAAAAAAAAATCAATAAACTGACAAACAGCAAGTCTGCAGGTTGTCGTTGTGGGGTTGCAAACCCAGAGGCCCCTATTAGGATGCCAGAACAAGAAGTCTCCTTAAATTATCCAGCCCAGTGGCCTCCGAATGCCGGCCCCCCGAAATGGTTACATCGGATTCCGCAGGAGGTTTAGAAAAATACCCAGAGCACCAGTTCTGCGCGGGCGGCTCTCCGGGCTGGCCCCGGGCACCTGCGGCTTCTCCCAGAGCTCCAGGTGCTGCGGAAGTCAGCCTGGTCCCACCAGTGGGGAGTTTCCCAACTTCCCTAGGGCTCCGGGTCAAAACGCAGCTTCCTGGTCTCGTTTCCTGGAGATGCTGGTTCAGTGCTCCTGGGACAGAGCCTGGGGACTTATTTTTAACCAACTCTTATCCGAGAAGTCCGGAAAATCCTTGCACTGAGGCCGTCCCGAAACTCAGAGACGCGGACAACTGGCCCAGAGCCACACAGCAAGTCGCCCCAGCCCACCCTGCCTCCTGACTCTCCCGGCATCCACCCGAGGGCGCCGCGGTGGATGGGGGGCGTCCTCAGCAGGGGGCGCCCCTCCGGTGTGGCAGGGGACAAGCTGGAGGCGAGCTGGGGTCCTGCAGCCTGGCCGGGATGGCGCTTCCGGCCGGGCCGGGAGGGAGGCGGGAGCACTGGGGGCTCGGGAGACCTGTCAGGAGGTTACTGCGATAAGCTACATGGAGACGCCGAGGCGCAGACGGGTGGGCCCGCAGAGCCAGGGGGTGGCACGGCGCGGATGTGAGTCCCCGCACTCGCTCTGGTTCCCGGGGACCGCACGGTTTTCTCCCCGCAGGGCCGGCCGCCGAGGGCCGGACGGAGCTGGACATCGTGCACCCGGTGCGCGTGGACGCGGGGGGCGCCTTCCTGTCCTACGAGCTGTGGCCGCGCGCGCCGCGCAAGCGGGCGGTGTCCGCGCGCCGGGCCGCGCGCGCCTTCTACGAGCTGCAGTTCCGCGGGCGCGCGCTGCGCTTCCACCTGGCGGCCAACGTGCACCTGCTGGCGCCCGGCTTCGTGAGCGAGACGCGCCGGCGCGGCGGCCTGGGGCGCGCGCACATCCGCACGCACGCGCCCGCCTGCCACCTGCTGGGCGAGGTGCAGGACCCCGAGCTGGAGGGTGGCCTGGCGGCCATCAGCGCCTGCGACGGCCTGGTGAGTGCCCAGCCTCGCTCGGACTCGCCCACTGGCTTCGGTCAATTCGCTTCCAATCCCCCAGCCTGTGTCCCCCACCTGTAAATGGGAGTGACAGAGCAGGACTCCTTGTCCTACAGGACCGAGGTTCCTCAACGTCAGTGAATCACCCGCAGTGTCCCCTAGGGTCGGTCATAGGGGGCGGGGTGGGGGGGGAGCCCCAGGCTCACCTTTCTGATGGATTCCCAGACCATGCCGAAGCTGCCATCCAGGGCCCCCGCTCAGAACTTGTGCACCGAGCCCTCTTCCTCTGTGGTGCCAGTGTCCCTTCTCTGGGAACAGGGTGTCCTGGTGGCCGTGGCATCTCCAGAGGGGATGCAGAATGGCTTGGAGGCCAGGGCCTGGGCCGCCGGCTCAGCCCGGCTGTCTGGCACTGCATGGAAGAGGCCACCTTCTTACCCTTGGACCAGACGCATCACAGCTCCAGCGGGGCGGGGAGGGGCGGTGCGGGCGCCATGGCCGGGGAAGACAGCGAGGGCCAGCCCTGCCCCTGTGACCTGGCGCTTCTCCCCAGAAAGGTGTGTTCCAGCTCTCCAACGAGGACTACTTCATCGAGCCCCTGGAGGGGGTGCCGGCCCGGCCCGGCCGCGCCCAGCCCCACGTGGTGTACAAGCGCCAAGCCCCCAAGAGGCGGGCGGAGTCGGGTGACGCCAGGGCTCCAGGCACCTGTGGGGTGCAAGGTATGCTCCCCTGCTGCCAGCTGCGAGGCAGGGGAGGGGCTGGGGCATGGAGGTCCTTTCTAGAAGCCTCTCTCAACATCCCATGCTCAGCTCCCCTTGGCCCAAAGGGACACAGACAGACCGACAGACACTTTAGACCCTGTGCCCTCCAAGCGAGCCAAGGGCCTGAGGCCCTGGATCGACCCCACTCGCTACCACCTCACGTGCCTCCCCCACCCCGGGGCTCTGTCCCCGACCCCTCCCCATTCACTAGCTGTGGTACCTTCGGCTCTGTCCACCATTCTTCCTCAAGTGTCCTGGCCGGACAGGGCCATGCCCAGCCCGGCAGGGCAGCTGGCCAGGAGCCTCCCTCCCCTCCCCTCCCTACCCTGGTCCTGGCCCAGAATAACTGACCTCTAGTACTGGGGACCTGGAGCGTGGCAACAGCACCTCTTCTGCAGGGTGGCCATAGTGCCGGCCAGTCCCGGGGAGGAGCTGTCCCCTGAGGGACCCTGGGGTTTGGGGACCACTCCCCGCACTGGAGCCTCCTAGGCTGCCACAGCACAGGGACCCCAAGGAGCAGACATATGCTCGTTGGCCTCAGTTTCCCCAGCTGCACAGCTGTGCTTCCTCTCTGACCCTCAGGAGGGTCGTAGGCTGGGGGCTGGGCCCGGGGTCCACATGTGCTGGGATGCACTAAGGCACGCGGGGAGGGAGGCCCAGAGCTCCCCTCCTGTGGGCAATGGCTTGCTGGGCTCACATCCGCCATTTCACCGCCCCCCGAGGTCACCCTCTGAGGCGGGTCGGCGTATTCCTATATGGCCACAGAGGGGAGTGACAAAGCCAGGGTCACATGACACAGGTCAGGGCCGAGCCACGATGGGAGTCCAGGCCTCCTGCCTGTGATCCCACCGCCCGGGAGAAAGCTCACCGAGCAGAGGCCCTTGCGCCGTGTGCGGGGCCCGTCGGGGCGGCTCACCCCCACGTCTGGGCCCCCAGAGTCGCTGGAGCAGGAGACCCGGCGGGAGCGCTGGGAGCTGCGGCAGCAGTGGCGACGCCCGTGGCCGCGGCGTCTGCACCAGCGCTCGGTCAGCAGAGAGAGGTGGGTGGAGACCCTGGTGGTCGCCGACGCCAAGATGGTGGAGTACCACGGGCAGCCCCACGTCGAGAGCTACATGCTGACCATCATGAACATGGTGAGGCCGCGGCGGGCGTGGGCAGTGTGCTGAGGGGCGTCGGGGAGACGTTAGTGAAACCATCGCCTGGGGGGCAAGGAGGA
>NW_011889026.1:213134-220128 GCF_000151845.1 Pteropus vampyrus | reverse complement strand
GGGGGGCCCGGCCTCGGGGCTCACTGACCAGAGTCCGTCAGCACCCGGGGGCCCGTCCCGTTTTGAAGTAGTTGCGGGGTCCCATGCAGCTGTCAGAAACCACACAGAGATGCCGCACCCTCACCCAGCTCCCCAGGGTGACGCCTGGCATCGCCGTGGTGCGATGTCACACCGGGATGGGCAGTGACACGTGCACAGGCCCCAGGGCGGCTGCGCTGGCCCCCCCATCCCTCTCCGCCCCTCCGTCCGTCCCTCAGGGTCCCGGGGCCCTTCTGCTCGGGTGGGGCTGGCACGTGCCAGGTCAGCCCGAAGGCCACCTCTCTCCTCGTGTGTAGGAAGGACCTGTGTGCGTCCACGAACTGGCCCTGTGAGACCCTGGGCCTGTCTCACGTGGCGGGCATGTGCCAGCCACATCGCAGCTGTAACATCAACGAGGACACGGGCCTGCCCCTGGCCTTCACTGTGGCCCACGAGCTCGGGCACAGGTACCCACCCCACCCCCACTGCCACCTCCCAACCTGGGGGCACCAGGCGGCCAGGCCTGCGGGCCTCAAAATCCCAGGGAAGGTAGCCTTGGCCATGCGCTGTTCCTGTATGTCCCCACAGCAGGACAGAGGCCCAGGGTACCTGGGGTCGGCCCGGAGCGGGTCTTGTTCAAAGCGGAGTCGGGATGGGCCAGACATCACCATAGGACCTTGGCCGTCCCTCCCCTTTTCCCTTAGTGCTGGCATTTTTGACCCTTGGTTCTCAAGTGCTCTGTGGCTTTAGGCAAGTGTCCTACCCGCTCTGGGCCTCTGTGCTACCTGCAGATGGACAGGCTGGTTAGTGATGTCCGTGTCTGCAGCAGGCTCACATCTCCACGTGGCCCATGTCCTCGGCCCCCTGTGCCGGGCTGCTTACCTGGTGAATATGGCAGCGTCCGACAGTCACTGGAGCCCGTGACAGCAGAGCCCCCGAGTCCCGCTGGCCAGGGCGTCGCCGTTGTCACTCTGACGCTCTGGGTTCCCTTGGCGATGGCCACACAGGCAGGGCCTTGAAAAGCCGACTGTGGCCGTAGGCGGAACGCTCTGCGCCAAGTCGGCCGTTTCCTGGCTGTGCCCTTGGCCAGTTCCGCAGCCTGTCTGAGCCTCCCCAGGAGTGACAGTGCCCCACTGGGCCGTTCTGAGGACCCAGTGACGGAGCATTTCTGAGCGTGCGTAGCACGGTGCCTGGCACATAGCAGGTGCTCAGGAAATACAGCTCTTCTCAAGGGCCGTCTCTCCGAGGCCTTCTCTGTGACGTGGCAGCCTAGACTCCTCGAGTGCACAGCCTTGGGATAGGACCCGGGGTGGGGGGACCACCATTGGACCGTTCTTGGCGCCAGTGAGGCTGCGGGGGCCACGGTGCCCGTCCAGGCTCAGGCTGGCACACCTGCAGGAGGGCCCCGCAGGCCACTCACCACTGCTCCCCGGAGTGAGGAAAGGCTGGGAGGGGTGGTGACTTTCCTAAAGCCACACAGCTCCTGGGTGGCCGAGCCAGCCCCGGGACGGGGGTCGGGCGCCCTGCGGGGCTGGGGCGGGGTGCCCTGTGGGATTGGGGCGCCCGCCCGCTCACCCGCCCGCGGCCTGTGCTCTCACGCAGCTTCGGCATTCAGCATGACGGAAGCGGCAATGACTGCGAGCCTGTTGGGAAACGGCCTTCCGTCATGTCTCCACAGCTCCTGTACGACTCCGTGCCCCTCACCTGGTCCCGCTGCAGCCGCGAGTACATCACCAGGTTCCTCGAGTGAGTCCCGCCCGCGGCCCGCGCTCGGGCCCGACGGTACCGCGTGGGGGGAGGGTGTGCGGGGGCAGCTGACGCAGACGGGCCTGGTTTCCAGCACCCCCCTGACGTGCTCTTAACCTTGTTCACCGGCCGCCCTTTGTCCCGTTCCGCGTTCGTGGGACCGCGTCTTCCCGCATCTTTCCGAGGCGGTCACCTGTACGGACTTTGCTCTCCCGTGATGTCTTTCCTTTCAGTTATTTTTGAAAACGTTTCTTCGATAGCGGAGATTTTCTGAGAATGGCTTGGCCGTCTGTCCTCCGCGGAAGGAGGCACTGGGGGGCGGGCAGGACAGGGCTGTTTCTTTGGGAGGTCTTCAGATGTCAGTATCTGGGGTGACTTTCCTGAGTGACTCAGTGCCCCAGAGAGGCCTTCTCTAGGCCTCTCCTGGGAGGGTGTGGGTCTGGCGACAGCGTTCTGGCATGCAGGTGGGGACGGGGCCTGGCACGTGTCTCCGTGCCCTCGTGCAGACTCTGTCGTGTGTCCCCTTCTCTCTGTAGGTCCCTCCCCCTCGGGCTTTCGACCGTGTCTGACGTTCTTGGGCCAGACCTCCCGGTTCGTTCCGGGCCAGGTGGCAGATGGCCCGGCCACAGGGGGCTGGGGAGGGACCGTGGGCCTGCTGGGTCCTTTGAGCCAGGCTCGGGTCCTCAGCCCACTGGCGTCCGGATGTCCTGGGCTCTGCTTCTGGGTGGCGTCTCCCTGGGGGCCTCAGCTGTCAGCTGTCACTGCGCAACCACGTCTGCTCCCACTTGCCATCTGCTTTCCAGCTCCCAGCATCTTGCTGACATCTTTCATCTGCCATCGTCACCTCTCCCTTGCCCTTTGTCCTGGTGGCCGTGTGCCTCGTTCATTCCTTCATTCCTTCATTATCTTCGTAGTGGGAGCCTGAAAGGCAGTGGAGATAAATCCATCTGCTCATGTTTTCTAGAAGCGCCCCCCCCCGCCCCGCCACGGGGTGTCAGCCGGGATGTGACCACGCCCACTATGGACATGAGAGCAAGGACTCTGGCCTGTGACAGGACAGGAATGACTGGGGTGGGGACCGGAGCAGGGGAGAGATGACTTTGATGGTTAAGAACTTGGACTCTGGCCCAGGCTTCTGCCCGTGTTGGCAGATAAGTTACATTCACCCTTAAGCCTCAAAAACCGGGACGAAGATGGGACAGCCCCTTGGGTTAACGTCCAGGTTCAGGGGGCAAACACGTGACGTGTGCAGCACAGCGCTGGCCCCGTGCTTCGCAGTCACAGCGCGGTCACTGTCGTCACGACCGGAAGCCACACAGCGCACGGACCGGGGAAGGGCCTGAGCGTGGCAAGTGGGTCTGCACGCATCCCAAGGGTGCGTCTGCTCCCCCGGAGGGGGCAGGGGTGAGCTGGAGGATCGGAACAGCAGATGCGCCCACATGCCCTGGGGCTTTTTCCTGCTGCCCCCCCACCCCAGGGAGGCGCCCAGCACCCTGGGTCCTGGATGGACAGATGCGTCTCTGTCTTCATTCGGCTGCTGGAATGTGTGAGGGACGCCTGGGTGGAGGGTGGGAGGGAGGGGTGACAGCCTGAGCCAGCCAGGCCTCCCAGGGCCTCCGCACCCAGAAAGAGAGGGACAGGCGGTGCCAGTGGAGGGGTGCTCGGGGGGTTGGCCGACACTCAGCTCTCCATCCTGGAGGGCCAGGCAGGGGGAGAGGGGTGTGGGGCGGGGAGCGCGGCACCGGCCTGTCTTCCAGCCCTCGCGTCCGGTCTCCTTGCTCAGGGTGGGAGGGGACACAGGGGACCTGCCCCACTCAAACAGGATGGGGGCAGAATGGCGAGATTCGCCGTCAGTGCCAAGTGGGGTCAGGCGTGTTCCCTGGTCTTGAGGGAGGTTCAGAGGCGCTTGGACCACGCGGCTATCCCCAGGGGACTGCCCTCGGCCCTGGGCCATGTCGACCAGGCGCGAGGGGCCCCACGTGATCGCAAAGTCACACTCCTTCTGTGCCAACAGTCAGGCCTTGCCCTGTGCTCGCCGTACAGCGGTAGAGGAGGCAGACGAGGCCCTCGCCCCCTGGGGGGGACAGCCTGTGGGGGGTGCAGGCGTCTGGGGAGGGCACCAAGAGGGAGCCTCGCAGCCGCTCTAAGGGATCGTGGGCACTCGGAGGAGGGGCAGCTCCAGGCGGGGTCTCTGCAGGGTCCAGGGCTGGGGTGGGAGGGCTCCCGCAGGAGAGGGGCTGGCCCGGCCCTGTGTCCAGCCCTTCGTGACATCCCACGCTCCCGCCATCCAGCCACTCCGTGCCCAGGACCGGGTGGTCTGTCCTCGGGGGATGGGCAGCTCCGTGCCATCCTTGGGGCGGGAGCAGGGCCTCTGCCCGGAGCCGTCCACGGCGCTCTGTCCCAACGCCTGGCCTGCTGTTGTTACGGCAGGGGGTCCCCAGAGGAAGGGCTCCCAGGCATGAGGAGCCTGGCGGGGCGCCGAGCGGAGAGGAAGGAAGGGCCAGCTGCCACCACCCATGTGACCTTCCCCGGACAGATGCTGCTATTTATACCTCTGCAGCCGGGGGTCACAGGCGGCTGTGGAGTCGTGGCCCAGAGAGGGTGAGGGGTGGCCCAAGGACGCACAGCACCGCAGCCAGGTAGAGTGCAGCGTGGGTCTCTGACGCTGCAGCCAGCGCCTGGGCCCGAACGTGGCTCCGGTTCTGGTGCTGGGTCCAGGGAGGAGCTCCTCGTGCCCCTACCCTGTCACACACTACGGGACGGACAGGAAAGGTGGTCATTGTTGCACTGTCTGCAGGAGCTGTCACGCAGCCCGTCAGCACTGGGTCCCAGCCAGGAGCTGCTGGGCGGGGCTGGGTCAGGGGTGGGCGAGGCCCCAGGCCGGGCTGACCCACTGCCCCCCAGCGGACGCCGTGCCCGCGGTGCAGACCCAGAGAGCCCCCCGGCTGAGGCCAGCAATCAGAACAGCCCGTGTCCCGCCAGGCGTCCGTGCCGTGGGTTGGCATGTTTACTTGGGGTGCAGTGCTTGGTCGGATGGGGGCAGCCCCGCCCAGTGAGTGGGCAAGTGTGGGCTCCAGCGAGCCTGGGCCTGGCATCGGGTCCTGACCGTCGCTGCCCTCCCAGAGCTGGGGCAGGTGTCCGCTTCCCTGGGCCGTGTTAAGGGGAGGAAGGGCTGCCCCCAGCTGTCTGAGGACTGGGTGCCTGCCCAGGTGACCCTCAGTCTCCGCAAAGGCCCGGCATCGGGGACCGCCCAGGAGGGCCGCTAAGGCGGGACCGGTGGGGGTGGCAGGGAGGCGGCAGGCTTCCCGTGAGGGTCTCGCCCTGCCCCACCTCCCCGGCCCTCCCGGCCACCCTGAGGCGTCCCAGATGGGTCTCGGGGGGTCAGCTGGCCGCTCACCCCGCTTTCCTGTTGCGCCTCTGCAGCCGCGGGTGGGGCATGTGCCTGGACGACACTCCCGCCAAGGAGGTCATCGACTTCCCTTCGGTGCTGCCCGGGGTCCTGTACGACGTCGGCCACCAGTGCCGCCTCCAGTACGGGGCGTACTCTGTCTTCTGCGACGGCATGGACGTGAGTGTGGCGCGCGGGGCCGGGGAGCGCTCACCGGCCTGCAGACCCTGCCGGGCCTCGGCCTGCGCCTGACGCCCGTGACACACAAAGTGGCCAGTGGGAGCAGCCTGGGCTGGGCAGCCACAGGCCCCGGGCTGGATTCTGGGGGGACTGTAGGCAAGCCCGCCCCCTCGCCTCCAGAGCTGGATTCTGAGGCAAAATCAAACGTACGCCACGGGGTCCTGGGGACGGTGAGCTGGAGGGATGGCCACCGGCGTGTTACCGAGGCGCCACGGCTTCTAACGGGGTCTTCGCAGACAAGTTGCTGAGGTGTGGCCGCAGGCCGCCCTGAGCAGCACGCCTGAGCGTCGGGGCGACCTCGGTGTCCTATCTGCGGAGCCCGCCAGAGGCCAGCCCCGGGGAGGGGTGGCCAGGGGACTTTTTGGGAAGCGAGGGGGCAGGGCAGGTGGTGGCCCTGGGAGGTGGTGAGAGCATGGCCTGTGCTCTTCTCCTGCAGAACGTCTGCCACACACTCTGGTGCTCTGTGGGGACCACCTGTCACTCGAAGCTGGACGCGGCCGTGGACGGCACCGCGTGTGGGGAGAGCAAGGTAGGGGTCAGAGGCCAGGCTCCCTGCTGCGTCTGTGCGAAGGGCCAGCGTGGCTCAGGGGCTGCGCGTGCTCCCAGCAGGCCCCGTCTGCAGAGTGGAGATGTGGGGCCAGGGCCGGAAGCTTCTCCCCGGCGTCAGCTCAGAGATCAGCACGTGGGCTCCACTTCATTCCCCGCTCAGCTCCGCCTCAGGGCCTGGGTCTTGGGTGACTGGGGGGGACCTCCCCCAGCCCTTCGCTCCGTCCCCTCTGCGCCCTTCCAGGCCTTGCACCCACCTCGTTCTCACTAGGGTGAGGGGGACTGACAGGCGTGGGCGGTCGCTCTACTCCGCTCTCTCGGCAGTGGTGTCTGGATGGCGAGTGTGTCGCCGTGGGTTTCCGGCCCGAGGCGGTGGACGGGGGCTGGTCGGGCTGGAGCGCCTGGTCCATCTGCTCGCGGAGCTGTGGCGTGGGCGTGCAGAGTGCTGAGCGGCAGTGCACGCAGCCCGTGTGAGTTTGGGGCCACGGGGACCCCGGCGGGGTGGGATCGAGGGTGCCCGGCAGAGTCAGCCGATTGTCGGAGCCTGGCTCTGCCCCAGGCTCTCGGAAGCGTCCCCATCGAGGCCAAGCCCAGCGTGTCCAGAGGCATCTCGGGTCACCTGTAGGCGTGTCCCAGAGGCGGACGGAGTCCCCACTGCTGACCCCATTGCAGAGAGGGGGACACTGAGGCCCAGAGACGGGAGGGACTCGAGAGAGGCCGCACGAGAGAGCAACGGCTAGCTGGACGGAGGCAGGAGGGGCGGTGGCCAAGCGCTGGGTGCACATTCCCCTCCCCTTCCGAGCAAGGGCCTGCTGCACCCCTTCTCTGGGCCTCAGTTTCCAGAGAACCTGTGTGATGGGGTCACAGCTGAGCCCACCTGGCAGAGCTGTGGCCGGGGGTAAATGCGGCTGGTGCAGGTAAAGCACGTAGGAGCCACTTGGTGGCGTCAGAGGTACACGTGGGTCTGAGACCAGGGACAGCTGGGAGGCGTGGTCAGCAGGGAGGGGTGCTGTGGGCCCTACGCGAGTGACTTCCTGTCTCTGGGCCTCAGTCTCC
>NW_011889026.1:211498-213084 GCF_000151845.1 Pteropus vampyrus | reverse complement strand
AGTGACCCTAGGCCGCTGACTTTGCTTGCCAGATGCTTCCTCGTCTGCAAACGGGGTTGTGAGGGTTCAGTGAACCACAGTGAGGCACTGAGCACAGGGCCTGCCACTAAGTTGCCACAGATTACTGTGTTTAGGGCTTCTGAAAACCATCAGACCCCAACTGGGAAGAACAAAGCCTGACTCCAGGTGCTGGCCCCTCAGGCTTGTCCCCTCTCCCTGCAGGAGGAGGCAGGAGGCTTGAGGGATGGGCTGGGAGCAGGGAGTGGGTGTCAGGCCCTGGGGTGCCTGGCCCCCCAGCACAAGACAGAGGCATTCACCCTACCCCGGCCCTCCTCCCGCAGTGCTCAGCCCCCTGTGGTGGCGGCGTCCAGCGGCGTCTGGTCAGGTGTGTCAACACCCACACGGGGCTGCCCGAGGAGGACGGTGAGCAGTGCAGCCACGAGGCCTGGCCTGAGAACTCCCGGCCGTGCGGCACCCAGGACTGCGAGCTTACCGAGCCCCCCCGTAAGTGCCCCGCCCCACACAGCACCGGGGAGATGGGGGATCCCCAAACTGTCGCCCTACAGCACTGCTGACCACGAGGCACCACACAGAAGCTGGGGCCGTGCGGGACTGGACCGGGGCAGTCCAGTCCAGGGGCAGCCTTTAGCTCAGGGGAGGGCTCAGGGCAGTAGCCTCAGCCCCCAAGCTGCTGTGTGGCCTCGGGCAAGCTCTTCCCTTCTGCGTCTCAGAGAGAGGCCAGGGACGTCCCTGAGCCTGCACGCGGGCCTGTGGGGCCCCCAACCCAGCTCTGGCCAGAGGAGGGCTGCTGGAGTGACCAATGCTGCCCTCCCAGCAGCTGGTGGCTTCTGGGCCAGCTGGGTCCTCCTGGAGCAAGGGCCAGAGCTGGAGGCGGCTCTGGACACACGTGCACTCACGCGCCCTTCCTGGTGCCCAGCACAGGAAACCATCCCCGGTGTCCACCTGGGCTTCCGCCACCCGCTGTGCGGCCCTGGGCTCCACCTGCTCGTGCACCAGGGCTGACAGCAACACCCCGGCGGGAGCCCCTGTGAGGGCTCGGGGGGAAGGGCCCAGAGACGCCCAGGGAAGGAAGACAGGCTCCCTTCCTCACGAGGTCTGAACCTAGCCGGGGTGGTCAAGTGGCTGAGCCACGAGCTCCGAGTTCAAGGCTGGAGCCAGCCAGGGGGTGACGTGGACGCTGAGCCCCCGGAGCCCCCAGGATGTTTTGATGGTCCGTGGGGCCGGACATCTGGCAGTCTGGGAAACTCCAGGGTGTGAGGTCACCACGGCAAGGCAGCTGATGGCACAGCCACATCCGCCTGCCTGTGGAGGGTGTATCCACGAAGGAGGGGACCAGACCTCCCCCTGAGGTTCGGAGCTTGCCTGAGATCACAGGGGAGGCAGACACACATCTGCAGCTGTGTAGCTGGGAGCCGCTGCCCGCAGCCTGGGAGGAAAAGCTGTCTGCTGCCTCGTGCCCTCCCCTGTAGCCGGGGCCACGTCCAGGCCCGGGGCCGACCGCCGCCGTCCTGCTCCCCCGGGACGTCCGCTGGAGCCAGCAGGGCCCGGGGCAGCAGCTGAGGGCC
>NW_011889026.1:210500-211448 GCF_000151845.1 Pteropus vampyrus | reverse complement strand
CTGAGCCCACCTGGCAGAGCTGTGGCTGGGGGTAAATGCGGCTGGTGCAGGTAAAGCACGTAGGAGCCACTTGGTGGCGTCAGAGGTACACGTGGGTCTGAGACCAGGGACAGCTGGGAGGCGTGGTCAGCAGGGAGGGGTGCTGTGGGCCCTACGCGAGTGACTTCCTGTCTCTGGGCCTCAGTCTCCCGTCTACCTGGGTGATGTGGATTCCGAGCCAGCCCCATGCAGGGCCCTGGGCTTGGCCGAGCACGTACCCCTCCCATGTCCTGGTCTGCAGGCCCGAGCTGGGTTGGGGGGAGCTGCCCCGGGGGCTCCCGCGTGACCTGGGCTGCCACCAAGAACGTAGCTGCCGACACATGGGCTTATCCGGACGCTGGGTCTCATGGGCTGGAGACTGAGAGCAGCCACTCCTGGCCACGTCCACGGCTGGTCCCAGCCTCTTAAGGGCTCTCTGCAGAGGTGGCCCAGCCCCATTTTATAGATGAGGGAACTAGGGCCCAGAGAGGGCCGACGACGTGGCCAAGGTCACGCGGCAGGTTGGGGGCAGAGCCGGGGCTTCCTGAGGCCGCCTTCTGAGACCCTTACAAACAGCCCGAGGGTGGGCGGCGTGCGCAGAGGTGGGTGTCCGGGGTGCTGGAGGAGCTGCTCGCTTTGAGGCCCGCTCCCGGGTCGGCTGTGCCCTTGGCTGGCACTCACGGGGCACCTGCCCGGCCCGCCCGCACCCCCCACAGGCCCAAGTACAAGGGCAAATACTGCGTGGGCGAGAGGAGACGCCTGCGCCTCTGCAACCTGCACGGCTGCCCCGCCGGCCGCCCCTCCTTCCGGCACGTCCAGTGCAGCCACTTTGACGCCATGCTGTACAAGGGCCAGCTGCACACGTGGGTGCCCGTGGTCAATGATGGTGAGTGCTGCCGCCCCCTGGGACACCGAGGCCCCGCAGAGGAG
>NW_011889026.1:195850-200720 GCF_000151845.1 Pteropus vampyrus | reverse complement strand
GGGGGCAGGATCGGGGTGGGAAGCATGGCGCTTCCCAAAATAGCTGCAGCCAGCACAGGGAGGGAGGGCGGCCAAGCCTCAGCCCCAAACGATCCCCCCAGGCTGCGTGCGGGACCGCCTGCCCTTCGGCTTCTGTGAGACGCTGCGCCTGCTCGGCCGCTGCCAGCTGCCCACCGTCCGCACCCAGTGCTGCCGCTCGTGCCCCCCGCCCGGCCGCACCGCCCCCTCCCGGGGCCACCAGAGGGCCTCCCGCCGCTGACCCCCAGCCGGGTGCATGGACAGACAGACTGACCACTGACAGCCACACAGACCTCAGTGTCCACCACCCCCTCGTGCCCTCATGGTGCTACCCCGGCCCCGCCCGCAGCGGGCTGGGGTCCCCCATCCCCCGAAAAGGTATTTTTTTATTCTAACAGTTTGTGTGACACGTTACGATTATTCATAAATGATCATCTACCCCCCACAGCCTGGCTTCCTCCTGGATGGGGGGCTCCAGGTCTGCAACGGCCCCACCCTCCGTCCTGGGAGGGGAGAGGACCAGAGACTGGGGAGCCTGAGTGTACGGGGCTTCCTGGAGGAGGTGGGTGCCGCGCCTCCGAGGGTTGGATAACGGGGGGCAGGGTGCAGCGTGGCGAAGGCCCAGGGGTGTCGGTCCCTGCTCAGGCCCCCTAGCCCCTCCTTGTCTCCTCCAAAGCCCTCGGACCTGTGTCTCACAGAAATGCCCCCGACCAGCGAGGCCCATCTCGTCCCCGGCAGGGACTGACCCTCTGGAGCGGTGGTGGTGGGGTCTGGGAACCCCATGGGCAGGCCCCAGGCGCGTCGACTGGGGTGATGGGGGAGGAGCCACGGCCTTGCTGCCCCTGTCCCTCCATGCTCAGGGGAGGGGCTGGGCTGGCCGCGGGTCTGACCCCGCGTTCACCACCCCTCAAGGCGCCAGGTCTCAGCTATACTGGCCCTTGCCCCCGACAGCCCCTTCCAGCCAAACCACTGCCACGGAGCCAGACGGCGTGCACGGCAGAGAGCATGCGGGCCGGAGGGCTCTGAAGTGGCCTGGGCCTGGGGGGCTGGGGGCTGGAAGGGGCTCACACCGTCCTCCCAGGCACAGCCCCTCCACCAGGAAGTGGCCTGCGCAGGAGCCAGCCTTCACCTTTGCCCAGGAGCCTTGAAGTTGACCCTTTTAAATCCTGCTCACAAGCTCTACTCCTGGAAGGTGTCCCCCCTCCCCACGGTGTTGCCAAGGGCCGGCCCCCCTGCACACCTTTAGGGCACCGCCCTGGGCCCCGCGGCCCCGCGTGGGTGTGAGCTGGGCCCAGGGGGACACTGAAAACTGCTCCGTGGGAGCCGGGACCGGGCGCGTCGGCAGTGTCCGGCCCAGGACGGCTCCCGTGTTGAGAGGGGGAGGCAGTGGCAGCCCAGCTGCCCCCTCGTCACCTGTCACCCCACTTCAGACGGGAGGCCCAAGGCTCCGAGGGAGGGGTGACCGGCCAAGGGCCCGGGCCCTGTCCGCACAGGCCAGGCAGGCAGGCGGCGCTGAGCAGACCCCGCGGTGGCCGGGGCAGAGGGCAGTCTCCACGGTCTCGGGAAAGTGGGTCCCTGAGCAGCCTGCACAGTGGTGAGGCCGAGCAGCACTGTGCCCGCCCAGGGTGGAGGGCCGTCAGGCCCACTTCCGGTCTGTCTGCGGACACCGGGCCGGCCCCAGGAGGCCCTGGGGACCACGCTCTGAGGAAAGGCCTCCACGGCTGTCCCCAGCCCTCGTGAAGGATGGGGCGCACGGCCTCATGCAGGGCTCCCAGCCCCAGCGCTGCCACTGCTGCTGTGCTGGGTGACCGCGGGAGCCCCCGGCCCACTGCGCCCCGCCCCAGGAGGAGACGGGCTGGCCAGGTCTTCGTCGGCTCGGAGTGTCGGGAACCCTCCCGGGAGCCCCGCCCACGCACCGTGGAAGGGTGTTTCGTCTTAGTCACTCTGTTTTTCCAGTGATGGGGGTGTCCCCAGTGGCAGCTGGGCCTGAGCTGTCATCCCAAGCGGGAGGCAAACAACCCGTGACTCAGGCAGGGCATGTCACTGCTGGTGGGAGGGGGGTGTCCACCACCCGGGGCCGGAGGCTGCTCTAGCTCCGGCCCGAGGCTCCCCCTTTCGGTGCCCCCGGCCCACACCTGCAGCTGGGCCATGGCTTAGGGCCTCCCAGGGCTGCCCCTGCTGACAAAGGCATCCTGTCCCACCCGCCCCAGAGCAAACCCAGAATCACCCAAGCCCGCAGGTCGGACAGGTTCCGTAGCCCTGCCCCTTCCATGCCCTTGGGGCTGAGCCCCCCACCAGTGACTGTAACTGCATTTTATGTCAGAACATTATACAAATTAGTTTATTTCACCTTCTAATATGACGATTCCAAAATTTACCTTGAAAGTAAGCACGGAAGCCGCTGTGACATAAAAGGCAAGACTCACTTGGCAGCACCCCGAGCCCTCCAGGGCCGGAACCCAGCCCCCCGCTGGCAAAGACGGCCCCCAGCAGGCCCAGATGCCCAGACACGCACAGGAAGACAACCCTGCACACGTGCAGGGGAGGGAATTGTGCAATAATACAAACATTCAGTTAAAAAAAGAAAACGGAATGGCTATTTCCCTAGGATTTTTCTTACACTGATAAACTGTAGTTGACACAGAATTGTCCCCAGCGAGCACAGTCTCAGCTGTGGCCGGGACGGCTGTCGGCATGACGACAAGTAGCACCGGATGCCACCTGGGGCGCGGAGGGGGCCATGCATAAGCCAAGGTCTGAGATGGTCAAGGCCAGGGGTCGGAGGTGGCCCCAAGTGGAGAGCAATCTGTGAGGTCTGGGTTCACATAAACACATACGAGGAAGCCACGCACACAGAACTCGTTATAGAAAATAGAGGTACGTGATCTAGAAAAACCTTGATAAAAATAGCCTATAAAAATATAGATTATAGTAAAAAATACAAAAATATTAACATGTTCACCACATAAACAAACTCCCGCCGACACAGCGCTGGCTATTCCTGTGTGAGGTGGGGGCTCCCCGTGGCCGTGGCCGGTGCACATGGGCCGGCTGGCCGGAGGCTGCACAGCCTAGGTGTCGGCTGGACGAGTGGGCTGGACCCTCCAGTTCCCCAGGAGCTGGCCCCATGGCGTCCCCCGTCTGGAGTCAGACCAGCACCGCTGCTCCAGCTCTCTGTCTGGGGGAGCAGGGTGGTGGCGGTCGGCCCCGGGCCCGGACGTCCCCCGGCTGCAGGCCACTGTTCCCAGGCCACCTCTCAACCAGCTTTGCTCTCACGCCTACTGCTCAGCCTGCGGCCACTCGGAAGGGCAGAAACCTCATGCTCCGGCCACACGCGCAGGCACCGGGCACTTTGGGGACATGTCTTCAGGACAAAAAAGATAGAACAAGCCTGTTCCTAAAGTCTGCGTTTTAGCCTCAGAACAGGCAGTTGCAGGGAAAATCACCTTGCAAACTGGAGTCTAGAGCGATGCGTGGAGCCCGACCCCATTCCCACTGCACCCCGGCTGACAGCCGCTCGGGGGATGGGGGTGTCCTCCAGCATCCCCAGCCTCCTGCGGGGACCTCCAAACCCAGTGAGGCTCCCCGTGGACCCCACTCGGTCAAGCTCCTGAAGGAAGAGCCGAGAGCTCCAGCCACTGCCCCCAGAGCCCGCACGAGGAGAAGCAAGTGTCTGACGCCCGGAGAGAGAGAAGGGCTTTCAGGGAAACATGGAGAGGGGCTCCCTCGACACAGTGAAAACCAGGTGAACCAACTCGGCCAGAGACAGCAGCTGAGCTCAGGCTGGTGCGTTGACACGGCACCAGCCACGATGCTGCTCCAGGCTGACGGTCACAAACACAGAAACCACGCTTCCTGAAAAGGCACATCTTCGAGTGACACCGTGTCGGCTCTGAGTCTCAGAGTGTCACATATGTCAGCGAGCGATTACTTCCAATTTCTTCCAGGTAATGCAAAAACTCCATTCAGAACAGCTTCTTTCCCATTTGACTAACACTGCGCCAGAAAACACAGACATTCACACACCACTGACGGTCCGTGGAGTCGGCCAACCCGCCCTCCCCGTGGGAAGCCGTTTTCCTGGGCTCCAAGCGCCCGGAGGTCGCCAGGCAGCCTGGCCCCTGAGCAAGGCCGTGCCACAGGGGGAAGGGGAAGGGGGTGCTGGCGGCAGCGGGGAGGGCGCACGTTTGCACGGCTTGCCCAGGCTCTGGCCCCAAGAAAGGCACTTCCCAGCCCCGGCACTGGTGGCCCCGGCCACGCAAAGGACACACTGGACGCACTGGCCATGCCACGGACATCAGCCACAGTTTCCGGCTGCCCAGTATTCCCGGTCCTGTTAAAAAAGCCCAGAAGAGCTTCTCGCGGCCCCTCAGCCAGGTGGCCGGGGCCAGGCTGGCCCTGGGACACGAGCCAGCTTCCCGGGAGCTGCATCCCCACTGTGCGTGCAAGCGACTCCGACGCCCCGAGAGCCATGCACAGATGAGCGTGGGGCGTCCCAAGGGGCCACTGGCCGCCGACGCCAGGGCGTGCGGTGAGTGTGGCGTCTCCCGGCAGGGGGCAGCCACTGCTGGGCGGCTGTTCCAGAAAGGGCGAGGCTGGGGGAGTCAACAGCCGTGGACACCCGCCTCCCCGCACCGCGGCAGCCACTCGGGCCTGCGGATGAGTGCGTGGCACCCGCCGTGCAGGGGGCGGCCGTGCGGTGCGGGCGCTTCTGAGGGAGACACCGGCATGGCCGACGGACACGGTGAACGGTGAACGGGCTCCGGAGAGCCGCCGGGGAGCGCGGTGGGAACGCGTGATGGGCCTGAGGCGAAGCGCAGGGCAGGAGGGCCCCGCCCAGTGGGAAGGAGGA
>NW_011889026.1:193616-195800 GCF_000151845.1 Pteropus vampyrus | reverse complement strand
GGCTGCCGTGGGCGGGTGGGGAGGCGCGGTGCTCACGGCCACTCTGCCCGCCCCACCCCCAGCTGCTGTTCCAGGAGAGCAACCCCGGGGTGCGCTACGAGTACACCATCCACCGGGAGGCGGACGGCCCCGGCCTGGGCCCGCCGCCCGAGTTCTCCTGGCTGCACGGGCCCTGGAGCAAGTGCACGGTCACCTGTGGCACAGGTGCGGGGCCCGAGCCTCTGGGCAGGGACGCCCGCCTCAGTCTCCAGCTCACCACCGCTCATTCACGGGGCCACCATGAGCCCGGAATTTCCCCATCTGTAAAGGGGGGCTAGCGACAGTCCATCCCGTAGGTCCCCCGAGAGCAAATGCGGTGAGACAGGCACAGAGCCCGGCCGTGGGCGGATCTGCACGCGCGCAGCCACTGGCACGTGTGGACATCTTGCCAGGTGCCAGTCACAGGCTGAGCCTGCACAGCTGTGACCGCATGTCACCCTCACGCCTGGGCTTCCAGGCAGCTGTTATTGTCACTTCCACGTACAGACGAGGGTTAGAAAGGCCAAGTGAGCTGCCCGAGGCCTCCCAGCCAGGAGGCCCCATCCTGCGGGACCTGCACACTGTTCCTCACCGGGGTGGGGGGGTGGCCCTGTCTGGGCGCCGGGCGGCTGGGCACGGGTCTTGGGTGCCCGGGCCTGGCTGAGCCCTGTGGCCCCGCAGGCATGCAGAGGCGGAGTGTGTACTGCGCTGAGCGGCAGCTTGGGCCTGTGGACGAGGGACACTGTGACCCCCTGAGCCGGCCTGATGACCGCCAGAGGAAGTGCAGTGAGGAGCTCTGCCCCGCCCGGTGAGCCGGCCGTGAGCCCTGGCCCCCGCTGCGGGCCCCACCAGGGACCGCCGTGGGGAGCAGAGAGAACGGGCTGAGGCCCCAGGCCCTGCCGGCCCCCAGCCCCAGCCTCGGAGGACCGGGTCCCCGTGTGGGCTCAGGCCTCGGGTCTTGCCCAGGTCCCCTTGGGGTGAGGGCGGCAGGAACGAGGGAGGCTGTGCCCTGTCCCTGAGCTTTAAGCTCTGGGGACACGTCCTCTGGGCTTAGACCTGACTGCCTAATCGCTGAGTGCCTGGGGGTCGAGCCAGCCCCGCGCTGACGCCACCGCTGCCCCGCAGGTGGTGGGCAGGGGAGTGGCAGCTGTGCTCCAGCTCCTGCGGGCCAGGGGGCCTCTCCCGCCGGGCCGTGCTCTGTGTCCGAAGCGTGGGGCTGGACGAGCAGAGTGCCCTGGAGCCCCCTGCCTGCGCACACCTGCCCCGGCCCCCTGCCGAAACCCCTTGCAACCGCAACGTGACCTGTCCAGCCACCTGGGCCGTGGGGAACTGGTCTCAGGTGAGCGTCAGGTGGGGGGACCCGGGGGGGCCGGTCCCCCAGCTCCACTGTTGGTCTTGGGCTGTCCCCTGGTGGGAGGGGGCTGGGACTTTCCAGGTCCAGCCTGTCCCAAACCTCGGCACTGGGATGCCCTGGCATGCCACAGCCACAAGCCGCGGCCTCGAGCTCGGTGGGGTCAGAGGAGGCTGGCCACTCTGACGTGGAGCAGGGGCAGGGTACTCCGCTGTCCCAGCTTCTGGCCTGAGCTCCTCATCCTGGCCTCCCCTGTAGTGCTCGGTGACGTGTGGGCCGGGCACGCAGCACCGAAGTGTCCTCTGTATGAACGACACCAGTGTCCCCTGCGACGAGGCCCAGCGGCCAGCAGGCGAGGCCACCTGCCCTCGGCCGCCCTGCCCACGGGCCCTGGGTGAGCTCGACCCTGAAGGCTCGGGCAGCGGCTCCTTCAGCCACGAGCTCTACAACGAAGTGGACTTCGTTCCCCGCCACCTGGCCC
The DNA here is from genome assembly GCF_000151845.1 of Pteropus vampyrus. Taxonomy (NCBI): domain Eukaryota; kingdom Metazoa; phylum Chordata; class Mammalia; order Chiroptera; family Pteropodidae; genus Pteropus; species Pteropus vampyrus. Next base: position 193,950 of record NW_011889026.1, on the reverse strand, counting down.
CCCGCCCCGTGCGCCCATCACCCCCCGGGCCGGCCGGTGACGGCAATGCCATCGAGGGGGCGGGGCCCGAGCCGGAGCCCATGTTCGTCGACGACTTCTATTACGACTACAACTTCATCACCTTCCACGAGGACCTGTCCTACGGGCCCTTCGAGGAGCCCAGCTCAGACCTGGGGGCCACAGGGGACTGGACGCCCCCACCCCCGAGCAGCCCTGCCGAGCCCCCCGTGGGCACCCCTGAGCCTGCCCCGGAGCCTCCTGGGGCTGATGGGGAGCGAGCACCGAGAGATCGGTCCCCCACCTCTTGGCCTGACCAGGCCGGCCACTCCCTGCC
>NW_011889026.1:180979-192368 GCF_000151845.1 Pteropus vampyrus | reverse complement strand
CGCTCGCGCAGGAAGTCCTCCCGGATGGCCTCCAGCTCCGTCAGCTCCAGCCGGACCTTCTCCAGGTGGTAGGCGCGCCGGTTCCGGATCTGGCGCAGCGGGAACGGGTTCAGGTCCCCGAAGGAGATGGCGGTCAGCCTCCTGCTGGGACACAGGGCGAGGCTCAGCGGTGCGGGCAGATGCCCGGGCACCCGCTGGGGCCTGGCGTAAGTACGCCGCCCCGAGGCCAGCCGTCCTCAGCAGAGGCGCCTGGGGCCGGCCCTGAGCAGCGGCCACGCACGCGCAGCTGAGCTGCTGCCTTCTCAGCCTCCAGGTCTTCAGTGGGGTGACCAAGGCGGGCGGCACCGGGGTGGCCACCCACGAACACCGGGACAGCATCTGGCTGGGCCCCCAGCACCAGTGTGAGGCCGGCACAGGCACGTCAGGGAGACTGTCACGGATGGACCGGGGGGGTCGGGCAGACGCCTGCGCAAACCTCCTGGTGACCGTCAGACCCGTCACCACGAGGGCCGCGACACAGTCTACAGAGAGTGTCACTACCCCCAGCCCAAGGCTCCGATCCACGATAAACACTTAAATCGTGGTCACTTCCCCAACCTCTGGCCAGCGGTTCAACAAAAACATCTAACAATAGCCCACAGCCCGCTGGCCGTGCCTGTGCCCCTGATCAGCCACAGACGTCTCGGGGGGTGACAACGGAGGACGGACCCTGCTCCAGTGAGCCCCGCCCCATGCCCCATGCCCCATGCCCCATGCCCCAAGCCTTCACACGACACAAACCCCAGGAAAGGCTGCCACGAATCAGAAGCGGCCCAGGACCCGTCTCTGTAGGGGACAAGCCTCCTGCTCCTGCTCCCTTCTGCGGCCCAGGCCACTCGGCCCTGAGGCACACCGAGTCAGAACTCACGCCCTTCGGGGTCTCCCTCTGCTCACGGAGAACACCCCGTCCTTAGCTACGCCCGACTCCCACCAGAAGGCCCTCCCGCAAGGCGGCTGAAGGTCTGAAAGGCGCCTGAAATGCCGAGCCCTCGGAGTATGCTCTGGACATGAGAGACACCGAGCAGGAGACGCCTGGACACAGCCAGCCTTGGCGAGGGCTGACCGGGTTCCGACGCCCGCTCAGCTCGGCTCGGCTGACGGGGCTGGCGAGCAGCTCTGGGGGGTGACGTGCTGACCGTGGACCAGAGCACACGACCTTCTGCTGTCAGTCACAGACTCCCCACACCTGAACCTCAGGCATCTATCCTGCGTCTGCTGCAGAAAACACTAAGTGATGTTCGGGTTTTTCACGGGCTCCTTCAGTTGGCTGCTGCTGACTGAGGCACAACAGGAAGTCACTCGCCGCCCCACCCGGAGACGAGAGAGTGCCCCACGGTCAGCTAAGGGGCAAGACGCTGTGTGGCGTGCTGGAGGCTCCAGACGGCCTGACGCAGGGAAGGGTGGCTCCGTGTGACCTGACATCCTCTGGATCCGTGTGACTCAGAATTCCCGCCCTCTGTCTTGTTGTCAGTGTCCCTGGCAACAGCTGGGGACCAGAGGCGGGGCCGTCGTAACAGCCCAGCCCACCTCCTGGGGCCAGCCGGGCGGGCTCAGTGACGCACTTGGGCCCTCCTGGTCCACTGACCTTGACTTCCTGAAGCCACGTGCTGCGGACGCGGCATCCTCACCAGGGGGCGCTGCAGGTGCATGGCGAGGGCTGGCTGCGGTGGGCGGGGGCACCCCACTTCTGGAGACTGTGAGGGGCTGACTAGAGTCGGGGGGTGGTACCAACATGCTCTCCGCATGCGCCAGCAGTTGCGGTGAAGCTCACTTCGTCACCTGTCACCCGGACCCGCTGTGAGCCAGCGCACACCCTCCATCACCCGGGACACAGGCTGCCTCTCGCAGGCAGACGCTGTTCTCAGACGTCCTCTTGCACTTGGCAAAACTTATGTCGTGGTTGTTGACACAGCACTAAGCCCCAAAATATCCTAAAAATCCACTTCCCAAGGAAAAGACCCCCAAAACAGTGGTGACTTCCAGGAAGCCAGAGATGGCTTCGGCCAGCACCCATGCCAAAGTCACGTCCGTGGGGCCCATGGCCCGGCCCAGCAGAACCCCGGGTCTGTGTGGTCCTCAGCCCCGGCGCTCCAGCCCTCGACACTGGCGCCCTGCAGCCCCTCCTGGCTGACCGGGTGAGCTGAGCAGTCGGCTCCCAGGCCAGAAAGCCGGAGTCTCACATTCTCCGGGATCGTATGGGTCATCAGGGCCCTCGGTCCCCGCTGCTGGGAACGGAAGCCTCTGGGGGCACCCTGACCATGCCGCCACCTGCCCCCTGGACCCCAGGCCTCCAGCGGCCAGTCCTGCTCCACCTGCGACGCCCCTGAAGTGACCTGACTCTCAGGAAGAAGCGCCGAGTCCTGGGCAGAGCTACGGGGCCATGGCAGCCCAGCTCTGCTCCAGCCCGACCTCGGTCCTCACCACAAGGACGGCAGCCTGGCCGCGCCGCACCACACCACAGCCCCCCGCAACCGGTGCCAGAGCTCCCTGGTCGCTGCCTGGCCGAGGGCCTGCCACGTCGCTGGCGCCCGTGAATGCCCGTCACACATGCGCCTGCTGCCCTGGTCATTGTGACCTGGGCTTGCTGGACAAATGCGCAAACCGTCTCTGCACTCAGCTCTTCCCTGGCCTCGGGGGACCCCCTGGAGGCCGCGTTCCTTCCTCGCCTGCTCACTGAGTCTGAGGGGGCAGGGAGCGGACGGTGGGAAACCCCCAGGACTCACCGCGCGTCAAGGATCGTGCGAGTGAAGTACCGGAGGTACTTGAATATGGACATCGAATCTTGCAATTTCAGGATCTCCTCTTCCTTGTACTTGAAAAGCGCCAGAGCGAAACGGAAAATGACCTGTGGGAAGGACAGGGGTCTGTGCTTAGAGAAGCGCCACGGCTGCTGGGGTGGACAGGCCTCCCGGGCCGGGGCAGCCAGCCGCGTGACCCGAGGCACGTTCCCCACGGGCACGGCCAGGGCCCCGTCTGACAGAAAAGTGGACTGTGGTGCTGTGCAACGCTCCAGCCACGACCAGAACGTCCTCGTGGGGAAGCGGCTTTGAGGGACCCTCCCACATCCAGCTCACGCTTCGCCAGGCAGGGACACAGAACCGGAAATTGTTTCCAGCAAAATCAAAACCAGCTCTTGGGAAGCCCCACCTCCAGGCAATTTTTATCTCGACTAGTGAAACAAACAAGCGAGGGTCCGAATCACAGCCACCCAGGGAGCACCCACCTTTGGTCCCTCGTACAGGAAAGAGTCCCATATCTTGAAGAGGATGTCGCTGACGACGCTATCCACGAACACCACCAGGAACCAGTTGAAGGTGATGAGGGTGTAGTCCACTTTGTACTGCTCGAAGTGGGCGTGGAGCCGCGGCAGCTTCTCGCTCACCAGGTCTCTGAACACCCGCTGGTCCACCTGGACGGGCGGCGCAGGGAGCGGCGTCAGCGTCCGCCACGGGGCGGCCGGGGCACGGGAGGCCGGCGGCCCCGGGTGTGCGTGGGGCTCAGCTGGGAGCGAGCCGCTGGGCCCTGACCTCGCACGCTGCAGGTGCTCACCGAGTGCCTGGGGCCGTCACCCTTCCACAGGCAGGGGACAGGCGCCCTTGGCCTGAAACCCGCTCCTGTGCCCCGAGTGCCCAGGGCTGGTGGCACTGAGCCTGCGGGGCCACCAGCCCTGCCCAGCCACATGTGAGCACGGCGTGTGCTGCTTCAAAGGGCCCCCAACCCGGCCCCTGGGCCAGAGCTGAAGTGGGATGTCACCACGTCCACCCCGCAGTCCCCCTGGGCTGCCTGGGGCAGTGAGGGCGGCGAAGCCCAGCGTCGGGCGGCCCGGCGTTAAGCTCGGCTCTTTCGCTCAGCAGCTGGGTGGCCTGGGCGGGCCAGGGCCACGTGCCCGGTCCCCCCGGAAGCCCCGCTGCTGCCCTGGGCAGCATCAGCCTCGGTCACTAGTGACGGTGCCTGTCTCCAGCTGCCGTTTCTCGTCTCCACACTGAAATGACAGCTGCGTATCTGCACGTGCTTCCCGCCCGGCACTGGCCAGTGCTGGGACCAGAGACAACGGGGACCAGAGGCTGCCTTTAAGGGGACGTAAACTGGCAAGGGAGAGGGACAGCTGACCGCAAGACCGAGTGATGGCCACGTGATTCACCGCGCCTGCAGGGTCTGGGCTGAAGGTGCCTGACAGGCAGGGACCTGCGAGCTGGCCCTGAAGCGGGAGAGGCCCCGCACACGGCCCTCCTCCCGGCCAGGTGGCAGACGGTGCCTCGCTCGCGAGCTGCCCGCGGCTTGGCGGAGGTGCAGGCGTGCAGCAGCCGGCCGGGGCACGCCGGCTCGGGCCTTAGTCCAGGCAGGAGGCGGCTCGACAGGGAAGGCACAGCACCGTCCCCATTGTAGGACAGCCTACTGCAATGTCATCTTAGGAGGATGGTCAGCTGCAGCACACGGTCAGCCTACGGAGCATTATGGCCACTGATCGTGATGGTGGAAAAGTGTGTAATGACGTGGGAGCACGCACGTGCTGTAACGGGGACCAGCTGGGGCACACCGTGCCCTTGGTCTGGACCCCTGAATGTATCGGGGTGGTGGGAAGGGGGCAGGGAGTGGTTGTCCAGCGGCTGGGCAGATGACACTCACCTTCTTTTCTTTACTGAGCACCTATCACGTTCCTGACGTGTGTGTGTCGGGGAGACAGTCTCCCTAGTGTTTGCGTCTACGTTTATGTGACAGCGTGATACACGTTTTATCTTAAATCCACGTATTTAAAATAGGCCTTTCGTTTTTGCCTATAATAATGTTAATCATTTCGCGGAATTTTGACAGGGTTCTAAACATCATGTTAAACTCCTTTAACAAGTCAGCTGAATTCAGCCTCGAACACTCTCCTGAGGGGGGTGTGACGTGCAAATTACAGATAAGGAAACTGAGGCACAGAGATGGTACGGCTTGCGGGAGGGCGGGCCTGGCTTCCGCCGACCATGGGGCCCTTGGCCCGGCCGCTTACGAATGGCAGATGCAACTTGAAAGTAAAACTCGGAGACCACTCCAGACCGTGAGGACAAAGGGACTTTACCCAGGGAGATGGTCACCCCAGTGACAAGAGCTGAGAGCCGAGCGGCTGATGGGGAGGTGGCCCGGGGCAGGGGCAGGGCAGGGGGCCACCCCCAGGCTGCAGCGGGGGGTCCCTCGGACGCCGTGCTGTGAAGGAGAGGCGTCCACTGCCGGGCACAGCCCACGAGGGAGAGCGGGAGAAACGCCTTCGCCTCCTCCCCGGCGTCCTCGTCTCCTGCTTGGGCCACCCGGGGGCCGGGCGGGGGGGTGGGGGACCCTGTGAGCAGGAGGCCAGGCTGGCGCACGCCGGGCAGAAGACGCAGCGGGGCATGGGCACGGCGGCGGCCAGGACAGAGGCTCTCGGGCAGGACTTGGCCGGAGGAGAGACCCGAGCAGCGGTGGCCACGGTGGCCGCTGCGGGCTGCTTTATCGTCGCCGCGCCCAAGAGCCCCTCTGCCGGCCTGGGCATCGGCGCCCGGCCCGCACTCACCGGCTCACCGACAGCGGCCTGCCGTGGCCAAAGCCCGCACGGGGCGGCCGCCCCAGCCGCACGGCCACCCCAGCCGCACGGCCACGAGGCACCGCGGAGCCTCAGGCCCCGTACCTGGGATCCCAGCAGCGTCTTCGTGTAGTAGTCCCGGGGCATGAAGCCTTCCACGATGGCCACCAGGCACCAGAAGGCGTCCTCCTGCTCCAGATACAGCAGGGCCACCGCCACCAGCCTAGGCACCGAGGGGGAACAGGTGAGCGCCAGCCCCGCGCCGTCCTCCCGAGGCCCCGACCGGTCTCCTGCGGGGGACGGGGGTGCCCCTCGCGGCCATGTCCCGCAGCACGGGAAGCACAGCCCCGTCTCTGCCCCCACCCCTTCCGCGGGCTTTGCTCAATGGCGATGGGACTGTTTCCCGCGACTGACCAGCCTCATTTTAAAAAAAGTTTTCATTATGAGACTGTTGCTAACGTAGTCGATTCTGAGTTTGTCGTTCGAGAAGTTCCAGCTAATCTTTCTATGCATGAAAAGCCCAGAGGTGATGGAGGAGACGACACGATCCTGACGCCGCTCTGCGGGACACACGAAAGGAAGCCGTGCGCGCGGCCGAGCGGGGAGGCCGGGCGCGCTGCCTGCTGTGCGCTTGCGCTGGAGCCGGCGAGGGCTGCCGCTTCCGCTGTCGCTAGCCACTAGTCGAGAGGTTGATTATGTAGCCGCCCCCGGCGTGGCTTGGAGCGACGGGCGTTCGGGGCGGGAGGAAGGGAAGCAGCAGAGGAAGCTTCTCCACAACGACCCGGCCTCTGGCCCGGAGCTCGCGGGCAGCACTCCCGAGACAGCCCCCAACACCGCCTCTCAGATGTGGCTTTGCCTGTTTTTCCTTCCATAGGTAAAATTATAACGAACTCATCTAACGTGAAGTTAAGTAAAAAAGAGCTGCGGGAGGTGGACCAGGGCGTGAGTGGGCTGGAGCGCGGAAACGTGTCGACGCACAGGGCACGCGGGCACAGACGCCGACCCCACGGCGCGAGGACGCCACGGCAGGAGCGAGGCTGAAGCAGCAGAGCCTTCGGGGGCTGTTGGGACGGTGGCCGGAGTCACTGCGAAAGGCTAGCGGTCTCCCACGAAAGTTCGGGTTCTCAGAGGCATGCACAAAATACGTTGAAATAAAAACTCCAGTAAGATTTAAAATTCAGCGGCCTTACGGCGACCGGGGTGGGAAGGCGGAGAACTTGGACTTTCTGGAACCTGCCAGCACGTGGAAGAGCCGAGTCTGTGACAACCGCGGCAGCGCGCGTGCCCGGCCCCGCAGGCCCCTCGGGCTTCCGGGGTGTCCCAGCCCCAGGACTCCAGGCCGAGCATGCGGTGTGGACCAAGCAAAACAAGGCTGCTTTGTCAGGCAGGCCCCTGGTCACGGGCGTTCTCTTCAGCGGGGACCCCAGAGGAGCAGCCCGAGTCCCTCTTCCGTTCGGGCAGAGATGCCGCCCTGTTCCCACGGGCGATGACTTCCCGGAAAGCACGGCTTTCAGGTCTCAGCGAGCGACATTCCGGTCGACGCTGTTCTTCCTGCAACAGGCTCGCCTCAGAGGCAGGGACATCAAGAGGTCGGCACGGCGAGGACCGCGAAGGCCATGGCAGCCGCGATGCGTGTCAGCTGACGCACAAGGCGTCCCGTAGCACACGCAGAGCTGCCACGTCCTCGCTGACCCCCGTCGTCCACTTTCACGACAGAGAGGCATGTGAGCGTGCACCGCGATGCCCGCGGTGAGCAGAGACAGGGCAGACACAGCGCACGGCACCAGGCATGCGAGGCCCAGGGCCAGGCGGCCACCTGGGGGCAGATCTCTGTGAGACCTCCGTGCCACGTCCTCCGAGCTCAGCTCAGAGGCCTCGCGGGCTTTGCCTGCAGGTGACCCGGCCGACAGGCGGGCAGGCAGGCAGGCAGGCGTGACCTGCGGGCGAGCACGCACCTGTTGAGGCCCTGGCAGTAGCCGATGTCTGGGTTCCGCCAGGAGAAGGCGAGCAGGACGTTGCGCAGCTTCTGGATGCCTTCGGAGGTGGGGCAGGAGTAGTGCTTGTTGTTGGGCAGCGTCCGCAGCAGGTCCAGCTCGATCTGCTTGGAGGCCGGGTTCTGCTTCTCCAGCGCCCTCTGCAGCAAGGCCTGGAAGTGGCCGGGCTCGGCGCCGTCCCTGAACTTCCGGGCGTGGCGGTCCACGCACCACTTCCACACCTTGGAGCGGTGCTCGTGCGGGATGCCTGCCCGGACCAGGTTCTTCAGCTCCGGCGAGCACGTCATCTCCCGGTTCACCGTGCTGGCGAAGTAGTTTTCCCACTTGACGCCCGTGGACACCTCCTGGCTCTCGGTGAGGTGCAGGCTCTTCAGGTCCAGGGCTCGCACTTTGGCGACTAACTTCTCTTCCTCGTCATCCTCGGGGACAGTCCTAAACCCATAAATGTCATACTCGCTGTGGAGAAAAGCAAAGGGAGACGTGAACGACGCGATCTCGGCGGAAAGACCAACAGGGCGGAAAAGAGAAGCTGGGCACCAGCCCAGGTGTCACCGGCACGTTGCTGCGTGAGCCGGCATTCCAGCTCCGTGAGGACAGGACGTTCTCCATCAGCGGCGTGGGGGCAATCGGCTACCCACGTGGAAAAAGACTACATCGGATCTCTTTTCGATGCTATCCAGGAAGAGAAAAGGTGGAAAGCGCAGAAGAAAATGTGAGCGACACCACAAAAAAAGGCTGATAACTTTGGCTACGTTAACACATACACGTCTGTCTTTACGTATCGCACAGATACACGAATTTGTCAGAGAGACACCCTCCTAAAACCGGAAAAGGCAGGAAGGAGGATATCTGGGAGACGTGCGGGATGAAGTGGTGGGCGGAACGGCAGCTGCAGAGACGTCCACGCCTAAGCCCTGGGACCTCGGACCACGCTGCGAACAGGACGCGGCGGAGGGACACTGCGGATGGCGTGACAGGTACAGGACCTAAGACAGGCGGCTCATCCCAGGTTACCCGGTGACCTCGCGTCAGCACGGGCGCCTGTGACAGTGGAAGAGGAAGGCAGGTGGCACGTGCACCGTGGCAGGGAGGGCGGGCGCGGCAGACGCGTGGACGGTGAGAACCGCACGGGAGGCACGTGTCGCGTGGACGGTTTCGGAAGGGAACGGAAGAGCAGAAAAGGGCACGAAGGCGGGGAGGTGAGAGCGTGAGGAAGTGCCGCCAGTCAGACATGCTCGCGAAGTGTTAAAAAGTGAAATGTCACGTCCGGATTTGCTCTGCAACCTTCCCGGGGGGCGGTGGGACCAAGGACCGCAAGCACTGAGGACTGCCGAGGCCGGGGCGCGCCGGCAGAGGGCGCGGACTCTGCTCGCTACTCGGCACGTCCGGAATCTTCCGCGATCGGAAGTTACACCAAGTCGCTGAACAGAGTCATTGTTCCACTTCTGCGTAACGGCTGAAAACACAGCACGAAAAGAGCCCAAGACGCAGGAAAAAGACGACGCGGCACCCCCAGAGCGGGCTGTGCGGGCGGGGGCGTCGCCCTTCCGCTCTGGCTGGGTGACCCTGGGCGGGTCCCTGCGGCGCCCCGGCCCCAGCCTCCGTGTCTGTGGACTGAGGACGAACACACCACGTCGCCGGGCACGGCACGCGAAGCCCCTTGCCGCGGCTCCCGCGCACACCTCGGCGGCAGCTCGCATGACGGTGCTGACCGCACCCCGACGGCATGTCAGCTGTCAGCTGTCGTGCAGGTGGCCCAGGCAACGCGGCCAGAGCCACGGCACAGAGAAGGCACAGCCTGTGTGCACCTGAGGCCAGGCTTTGCCTGGGGCCGGCGTGGGGCGGGGCGCAGGGAACCCACAGACCCTCCTCGCTCTAGCAGTTTAGGAAAATCCTTTTCCAGAAACTCGGACGTGAAGGTTCTCAAGCCAAGAACCACCACAGGCTTCCAGACTGCAATTTTCCGACAACCGCACATAGTGCCGTGTGCGCGTCCAAGTGCGTGGTGGCGTTAACTGTGTTCATGGCTGGCGTCAGACTCTCGGCGAGTTCTGAACCAGAGTCAGGTGACCGAAGCGTCTCTCTTACAAAGGGGGCCCAGTCCCCGAGTGGGGCCCCCGTGGTTGGAACCCCCCGAGGGTGCGCGCGTCTCAGGGAAGGGGTCCTGCCCGCGAGGACTGGCCGCCTGCAGCAGGACCAGAACCAGGGCCACCGTGTGGCCTGGCGTGGGACGGGGGAGGAAGGTCTCGGAATCGAAAGCCCCAGCTCCATCACTGGGTCATCACGGCAAGAACGGTGAACCGATCTGTTCTCATGACTGGGCAGGACCGTGAGCATCGCATGCGATGCAGAGCTGTGTAAAGTTCCCCGTGAACCAATCGCTACTGCTGCTGAGGAAGGGGGGCGTCAGACACACAGTCGCCGGCACCGTACCTGACAAGACGAGGCTTCACGAACGCCTGCTCCGGCTGCTCCGGGCCCTCGGCCTGCAGCGCGTCCTCCAGCAGCTGGGCTATGACGTCCCGGGCTGGTCCCTGCTCCTCCGAGCAAACCGGTGTCTTCATTTCTTGCAGCAAGATCAAATATTTACTTTCTATCTGGCAGAGCTTGGCTTCTAGGCTGGAATACTGCAGAGAAAGTGGCGGTTACCTCTGTGCAGACGGAGACACAGGAAAAGCAAGCCTGTGCCACGAGCAGTCGATGAATGACAAGCCCAAAACTACTAGGAAGGGAGCCAGAGACACTGAGTCAGAAATGAGAGATTCATTTATGCTGCAGGCCCCTGTCCTGTCTAAAGTGGCCCGCCGTTGGCCCCCTTCCTTCTAGGGGGCCTGGCACAGCAGACGTCTGAATGCCGACACGCCAGCTGTGGACAGGGGTGAGGTGAGCAGCAGGAACCAGGCCACACGCCCATTACTGAGGTCAAACTGAGTGCCCTTGGAGCGTGGGCCATGAGCGGCTACCCCATGCTACTTCGACACCTTTGGAGGGCCGTGACCCAGGACCAGCTCCCCTCTGCCACCTCATCAGACAAATCAAATACACCCCTGGAAAACATGCAGGAAGGAGGTGTGGGGAGACGGGGCGGTTCGGAAGGCAGGTGAGGTCACTGCTAACGTGAGTGTCACTGAACTTCATTCTCTCACTCCAGTGTTTGCGACGTCCACTTTGCAGCCACAACCACGTCTGACCCTCGCACCAACCCCATCGGGCTCAGGAGGGACGCGCCGTCCTCACCAGCCCTGTTTACACGTGAGAAACAAACTCACGCGGCCCAGCAGCATTCGCCAAAGCCCAAACGGCCCGAACGTGGGGACTCGGAACCGTGTCTCACGTTTTCCCGTGAACCCCGCTCCAGGCGCGGGCGTGGGGAGCCACACGCTGGGGCGCTTCCGCCTGCCTGCGCCAGACACGGCGAGACCGGGCAGCTCCTGGGCGCCGTGCATTCCGAGGCCGTTTTGGGGCCGCTGACCACACCCCCCCCGCATGTCCGTGGGGGCCCCCCCCCCCGCCGGGACCCACCTTGGCCATGAGATCACGCTCTCTTCGCTCTGCGTTTCTCCGCAGAGCGGACAGTTCCAAAATTTCCTTATTCAGAAACTTGTTTTGGGTTTTGTACCCCTGTAGATTATCCTGTTGGGGGGAAAAAAACCATCGAGTCACATGGGTTGAACGTTGACTAATTAATCATTGGACAGGATCACTACTTTGCTGCCTCGCCGCACAGCCCTGCCAAGTGGGAGCGGGTCCTGAGGAGCCGAAAGCGGATTGTCAGGCACCTTCCCGTGAACCTCTGGGGCAGGAGGAGTCAGGAGGG
>NW_011889026.1:163260-180119 GCF_000151845.1 Pteropus vampyrus | reverse complement strand
AGGGGAAGCAGAGTGTGACCACTCGGCAACGAGCGGCCCCTGGGGTTTGAGGAAAGGCAGACACGTTACTGGAAACGTTTTAGTGCCAAACTTCCTCTTGAAGAATCTCAAAAATAAAAAAGAAAAAAAAAACCGTACTCCATGAAGACTGTCCACAGAGAACAGCCGCAGGAAACAGGAAATAAGGAGCACGCGCTGCAGTGAGCCATGGCGCTGGGTAAGCGGTCGCCGGGATGAGGACTCTGAGCTGCAGAGCTCATGGGTCTGCCGAGCAGCCAAGGGCGGTCGGGTCCCACCGGCTCAGAAGGGGGCTGCCGTTGGAGGCTGTGGAAAGGCACTCGACCCCTGTTCGTGGACTCGGGGGTGAGGCGCATGGGGACCGGGTGTCGGCGGGAGTGGGTGGTGCAGACGACACCCTCCGCTGACCCTCCTTGGGCGTTCGCATGTCTCTGAACAAATGATGGAGCAGAGTGGCAGGGCCCGGGACAGAGGCCATGGCTACACTGACCATAAAACTCTCAGGGGAAAAGGACCCTCTGGGAAAGAGGACTCAGAGACACACGGGAGCCAGGACGTGCCCCGGCCCGGCCCGGCCCAGCCCGGCCGCCTGTGCGGGGGACCAGAGCGGAGGGTGAGGGGGAAAAGGTACCTTCTGACTGGACAGGTCTTTCTTCAGTCGTTCCAGCTCTTCCTGCTGGCTCTGGACCTGCAGCTGCACCTCGGAGGCGGGCTTGCCGGCACCGCCACTGCCCGATGTCCCCTCGGTCGAAGGGTCACCGCTACTGTGACGATTTTTGTACGATCCGATCATGTCTTTCAAAGGGCGCTTTCCTTTGTAAGGAGCACGTCCAAAATCAAAGGGAAATCCCGAGCCAGTCGCTCCTGCGAGAAAACAAAGCTTGTTTTTAAGGGCAGGACAAGTCTTCCTCTTGGGAACTCGGACGAGACACACCTCCGAGCCGCCTGCACTCAGCCCCGGCGACGCTTCTACGTCCGCCACGCTCGACTGCGGCCAGGCCGAGCCAGGCACAACCCCGGCCCCCCCGCAAGGTCCTCACGTGGCCACCCTGAAAGCACACGCTGTGGCTGCTCGATCTTCGCCTTAAGACCGACGAAGAATGACAGACGGCCCACCGATGGCGGTGCGGAGCGAGCGACAAAGCCTATCGCTCCCCTGAGATTCTTCGGTCGTGTTAAGTTTATTTTCCGAAACCTATTTCAGAACCTTGGAAATCCCCACATTCACACCATCGTTTTCCCCTTTCGGGTCCTTTTGGGACGCGAGGCCAAGGAGGGGCGTGGCTGCGGCCTGGGCCACCCTGCGAAGCTGGATGGCACGACGCAGACCAACCAAGGACCCCTGGCTTATCTCTGCTAATCTGTCCACAGTAAGAAAGAAATGAACCAAAAAACCCAAGTGTATGTTTTAGAAATTATAAACACGTGTTTTAAAGTATGACTGTATTCTCTTCCTTAAAAACGAGTATTTAAAAACATTGAGGGATCGAAATAAAACAGCACGGGTGGATTCGAATACATGCAAATTCGAAATACAGAGGGGAGACACGACGAGTACGTGCTATATACATCCCATTTACATAAAGTGAGAAAACAGGCCGAACAAATCTGTGCCGTGAGGAGGGGGCCAGTGGTTACCCGAGGGGGCGGCACCTGGGGGCCGGGGCCTCCCCGCTTCCGACCTGAGTGCTGGCTACACGGGTGTTGTCCCTGAGCGACAATCCAGCGAGCTACGACATGGCCCTGAGTTGGGGACTTCTCTGTCTGTTATTCTTCAATGAAAATGTTTCCGCAGCAATACAAGGACACCCGAAGAAGGGCGGTCTGCCTCCCAGAACGGCACAGGGGGCGGGCCGGTTCCCGGAGCCGCTGCAGGACAGGCCAGTGCATCCAGCAGATCGGAGCCGGTGACACCTCTGTCCCTCTGTGTCTTCAGCACAGCTCCCCCTCAAAGGGCCAGGCTGCTCCGAGGGACCTGGGGGTCCTCATCTCTCCCCTCATTCCGCCCTCCGAGGCTTCCTCCCAGCCCTGCCCACTTCCGTCCCTTCCCGCAGCCTCCCAGAAGCCGGGGCCCACGCCGCGGTCTCAGGAGCCCCGCTCCGCCTCTCCTGGGTGTGCTCCCACCGCCCTGCCGGGCAGCTGGTAACAAAGCACACTCACCCCACGCCTGTCACATTGTGTCGCACACCCCCATCCTGTGGGACACAGGCGAGCTCCCCCTCCAAGCAAGTCATGGTGGTCCTCTCCCAGGGAACAGGACATTTCCTCAGTAAATGCTCACTCACCCAATAAAGACGCCCCGAAATCCCGCCTCACGCTAGAACCGAGTGTGAAGCAGAACCTCAAAATCGCTTGTCGTTAGTCTACATTTAAAACATCAATATTCCCTTAAGGGATGAACAGATGTAGGACCGTGAACGGCTGCTAAAAGCATCAGGCACGAGAAAGATGGAGAACTGTTATGAACGGGTCAGGCCCACAACCCTAAACCCTGATCCATCCTCACATGATCGAGTGAGAAAGCCAGACACGGTGCAACAGGCAACACGCGGCACCCTATGGGCCCCTCCCGGCCTCTGCTCTGACGACCACACGCAGGAAACGGAGGTGTGGGCGCCGTTAAGCTGCCCCACAGAAACGCCGCCAGCAAAGGCCCTGGCACGGAGGCCCCGCTTCCTCAGCAAGCACAGCAACGGGGGAGGGAGAAGAGAGGCCCGAGCAGACAGCCGCGGACCACGTCTGCAGGCCACAAACGAGGGGGTGAGGGAACACTCGGGGCTGGCTGCAACTGTTCCCAGGTATAATCATGACTCTGCGGCGACAATTTGTGAAAGAGTCGTCCACGAACAGAGTTGCAGATGCAACGGACTGGTATCTGGCATTTGCTTTCAAACAGGCCAGGCGACGGTGGGGGCGGGCAGAGGCGGGAGGGCAGGGGCGACGTGGAGGAAATGAGGCAGACCGCAAGGTCAGAGCCGTGGACGCTGGCGCCAGGACACCAGAACTTGCGACACCGCGCAGTCTACTCTCACGTACGAGTTTCTGCAATAACGAGTTTTAAAATCAGTATTTCCTCAGAGAGCACCATTGAGGTTCTAGCTTCTGAAAAAGTTTAAGAGCTACACAGGGATCTGTGTCTTGTAACATCCGATTTTTCAGGCCTTTGTTCGATCGCCCACACAGAGCACGTGAACCCGCCGGGCCTCACGCCACTGGAAAGGCCTGCTCCGGCGTCCCCGGTGTGAACCCACGGCAGCGAGGGGACAGGAAGCAGAAGCCGCACCTTTGTTTCCCTCGGGGGTCTGCTTCCTCCTGTCCTCCTGTGCCGAGGACTCCTCCAGGTCCCTCGGGCTCGGGTCCAGAAGCTCCCACTCCTCACTGGTGTAGAACACGCTCTTCCGACTGTCATGCCCTCTCCCGGGGCGGAAGGAATACATGGAATTTCTATTGGGGAAAACGAACTGCGTTATTATTTTTTTCATTGTAAAACGACGCAATTTCACATGTACAGGTTTGGCAAAAACGAAGAGTTCGCATGGGATCCGGCGTCAGCGGGGACATGGAGAGGGAGCCAGGAGCCTAAGGTACGATGGGAGGTGCCCGCAGCCGCACACGCACACGCACACACAACCCCAACACCCATCGGCAGGGAAACGTAAGCAAACCGAAGCCTGTTCACACACTCCAACACTGCACGTCGCTGAAGATGGGTGCGTTCACTCGGGAAACACCTCCTGTGTGCCTGCTGTGCTGTGTGGCAGGCACTCCTGAGGGCGTGTAGGGTAAGCCAGCGGGCGAAGCGAAGAGATCTCTGTGCAACGCACTTTCCAGCTACAGCTACACGCATGATGTGAATAAACACTTTTTAAATGCTGAATGAAGGGAAGAAAATTGAAGAATGACATGTACAAACAGGATCCGGTTTCGACCCTTTGAGATGGCACTTCTAATAGGCGTTTATGGAGGTACATACATACGTGCACATTTTTAAAGTCTACACGTGAACGATAATTATCAAATACAGACACTGGTTACTTCTGTGAATGGCAAGAACAGAACAGGATCTTGGAGAAGAGAGGATTCGAACTCTATCTGCGATGTTCTCATTTGTTTTTTTAAAAAAAACGACAGAATCACATGGCTGAGGAGCGGCCACCCACAAATCGATCCACTGTGCTCCACACTTGCCCACTTGCTACAAATATTTCGTTAAAACTTTTAGAACCTAACCTGGGACTTCTGCTTCCAGTGAAGACAGAATACCAGGGACTGGATTTACAGTTCCCGAAACAACTAAAAATTTGACTGAGCGCAGCCAACGCTTCTCAGATGCTGCATGTCAGGCGGCACAGCGATCCCGACCGTGACACGAATGTGGTGAGCCCTCGCTGCCACCTTGCTGCGTGGAGACTGCGGCCAGGCCCGGTGCCCGCCGGGGGCCCGGGCGGAGCTCACAGGGCACAGAGCGGGAAGACGGCTGTGCAGAGGCTTCGGAGATCAAAGGGCTCCCCGAGTGCCCAGCGAGGGCTAGCGGGCTGTGTGTAAGCCAGCGGCCCACGGACGGGGAGAGAGCCACCTGAGGCAGGGAACAATCTGAGGGTGCACAGGGCGGGGACAGAGTCTGGTCCAGGGGACCAGGAAACCTCCTCCTCAAACGAACGTCACCAACGTGGCCCCTAACGCTGTTCTCTCCTCCCTCCCAACAAAGCTTAAAAGGGACTTCGAAAGTATCAAGCTGTTTCTGAACAATTAAACCGCCTTCCAGAACCAAGTCCAAGAATATTTACAGGAATACAAAATAAAAATCCAGCACCCAGAAAGGTAAACTCATAATATCAGGCATCCCGTCAAAAAATTACCGGGCATGTAAAGAAGTAGGAAAATATGACTCACTGAGGAGAAAAGTCAGCAACAGAAACAGACTCAGAAGTGATAAAGGATAAAACCAGTAGATGAGGACTTTAAAAGTTATTGTAACGACTTCCCCGTGTTTAGGAAGCCAGAAGAAATCCACGAGGCCCAGGATAAACGCACAGCGGATGGGGTCGCATTGGACCAGACCCTGGAGAAGGAAAGATTCGTGAACTTGATGCTGCTGCGACAGAAACCACCGTACTGTGTAATGCCGTTTGCACAAAATGTCCAGAACTGGCAAATCCATCTAGACGGAGGGCGGGGAGGAGGGCTGGGGGAAATGGGAAGTGACTGCTGAGGGGCATGGGGGTGTCTTCTAAGGCTGCTCATGGCGATGTCTGTACAGCTCTGCGTACGCATTAAAAACCACGGAACTGTACGTTTTAAATGGGTGAACTGGATGGGATGTGAATTATATCTCAATAAAGTGCTTCTCGAAAACAAAACCAACCCACCTCCGCTCTCACTAGCCCACGTACACGCAGAGGGTGGGGTCCGGGCAGCCTGGGGTCCTGGAAAAGGGGCTGGTCCCTAGGGATAAGAAGCTGGTTCTGTCACTTGGGAGGCTCTTGAACTTGGACGAGGACTTTTCCTGGGCTGGTTTCTGTCTCTGCAAAAGGCCAACCACAGGGCCTGCGTCCCAGAGTAGGCGGCTGCTACGTTAAAACACAAGTGTGAAAGCATGGGCCCGGCCTCAGGCATGTGACAGGCACTCTATACAAGCGTCTTGTAAGTGACAAAGACCAGCACAAAGGTAGGCTGGTTTTATGACTCCACGTAGAAAACTGTAACATGTATTATCAGAAGTCACCCACTTCAGTGTCACGTGTGGCTCCCAAAGACTCACTTGAGCTCGGTGCCCCACTGCTTCAGAGAGAAATTGATGGAATTCGGGTGCCCCGGGGCCGGCTGACTTGCGGCCTGTTCTCCCACTAGCTCTCCTGGGGCAGTTTCCACGGCTAGGACATTTCTGGCTTTTTCTGCAGAAGGATTTGGGTGTGGGGAAGTGAAATCTGAAAGAGAGGCAGACACAGGTCACTCGGCTGGCACACGGAGCTCGACATCCTCCGTGAAACGCTGACCGACACGCCACGTAAAAATCTATATACACACATCATGGCGTATTTTTAATGTATGTCACATAAAAATACCATCCCTGGTGGCTCGGGTGTCCCGTAACCGTTTTGTGATCTAACGCAGATCCACGTTTCTCAAAGGCAGGCTGCGATGTGCTTCACACTGCCAAGTGCTAACAGCCTCGGCCCAGGGACCAGGAGGCTGCGTTCTCCTGCGCCGTGTGGCTCCTAAACCGATAAGGAGCCACTTCCGGGAGAAGCTGCTGTACAACGAGCAAAGTGCAGATCGGATTCCATGACACTCCCTCTTCTCTAAGAAAGTGGGGGAGCACGAACTCACACAGAGTTGTTAATACTTGCAAACAGTGACGCTGGAAAAGTGTGTATTTCACAGAAGACTAGCTTGGTGACGTCACAGGCACAGGCGTCGGCACAGAAGCGTGACACGCTTCACACCCAAACGCTCTAAAAGGTGAGCTCTTGGAACGCCGAAGGCTGACATGAGATAAAGCCCTAGATTTGTTTCAAAATAACAGTATTTTGTTACTTAAGAAATAATATTTGCTGAAAATAACATGTTATTTGCTTCAAAAATAACAAAATTAAGTGGGCGAGCGCACCAATGAAACCAGATGGATGGTGAATAGCTGAACCCACCCAATAACCGTGAGGGTGATACTATGTTACCTTTTCTTTGCAGATGTTTCAAATTTCCCATAATAAAAACTAATTTTAAAAGTTTAGACAACAACGTATCCAACTGCAAATACTTGGTATTCTTCCAAGTGATCTTCCCTCCTGGACGGGGGCGTTCGTAAGCAGAATACATTGTTTCAAACCAGCGAAGGACAGGACGGCCACCTCCACCTCCCTCCAGTAGAGAGTCCCTACTCTCCACTTGGCAATGCCAACCAGAACGGAACTGCTGAACACTGAGGTCCAAGAAAAAATGACTTTCTAATTACATGACACAATCCGCATTGCCTAGGGCGGGCGTCTGTGCGGAGGACGCAAAGCTCCGGGAACCCTGGGTGGCAGGGCCCTGGCAATCTGTGTCCAAATAGGGCGTCTGACGACGGGCTGGCGCTGGGCGGGCTGGCCGCTCACCGCGGTGGTGTGGGAAGGGCTCTGCCACACACCGGGAAACGAGTCCCGGTGTGACACGAAAAGGTGGCTGCTGTGTTGCTATCAGGGGAACTCGGCTCCGGGCAGCAGAGTCAGCACAGGCCGTGGGGGGGCGAGGGAGGGGCAGCTCTGGAAGGAAAAGCAAGAGGCTGTGCTGGGAGCCGGGAGGGCCCCGGCTGCAAATGCGGGACGAGCGCAAGTCGAGGCGGCTGGAAGTGACACACGGCCACGACTCCCAGCTCCTGGGTTGAGTCACCCTCACGGAAGCAGAGGTGCTGAGGGTGCAACGGGGAGACGCGGCTGTGGCCCTGGGGGGCGCATCTAGGAGAGAGACGCCAGGTGACAAAATGCCAAGCCAGGCACACAGCTGCGTGGAGTCCGGGCGTCCAGACCCCTCCTGGGAGGGGGCGCTCCAGGAGATGCCCGGGACTGTTCGAGGGAGGGGAGGGAGGGCTCCCACCCTCGGCGGCACCCACGGTGGCGCCCCTTTCTACGCTTTGACATACGGGTGCCCCCCTCGATTTCATAAGGAAAAAAAGTGCCAGGAAGGAAACAGAAAACGAGTTTGAACACCGCTAAGAGGGGCACTGTCCTCCACCTGCTCCGCTCGTCAGGACCCACGAGCCGGGGCGAGGGCCGGAAGGCGGCCACCTGCCCTGCGGTGGACCCGCGCCACGCGGGCGCAGCGGCCGTACCTTTCAGACGGGGGGGCCCTGCACTGGGGGGTGCGTGTGCCAGCAGCCGGCGGGCGAGGAGGCGGCAGGAGGGTGAAGTGGCGCACAGGAGGGTGAAGTGAAGTGGCCCGCGGCTGCCCGCGCTGGGTCCTTCCCTGTGGCCCTTGCAGGCAAAGCGCCTCAGTTCTAAGCCAAGCCAGGAAGCAAACACCAGGAACCGCACAGCCGACTGCAGCCTCTCTTCCTGTGTGGGCTGGCGGCAGGGGGATGGCCCCTCGGGGGCAGACTGCCGAATGCTTTGTGTGACAAAGACAACGCGACCTGCACCTGTCCTCAGGCCACACCGGAAATGCTTCCTGGCAAAGTCCGGGGCCCTGGGGCTGGGGGGAGGGAAAAGACGGGAGGCCAGGGAGGCTGTCGGGGAAAAAGATCCTCTGGTGAAGTCATTATGTGCAGTGAAAAAGCAGCTTGTTCTGGGTTTTGCTATTATTGTTATATTTGTCTGGTTTGGGGTTTTTAAAAGACCGGGTGAGATTTGCTTAGTTACGAGTGGAGCCACTGGCCTCCCCTCAGCACACGCCCGCACATCGGCATCCGGACGCAGCCTGCACTCTAGGGTGGGACCCGGACCCGGACCCGGACCCGGACCCCGGACCACGCCCCAGCCTGCAGCTGCCGTGGGGGAGAAGCCTGTGCCCGAAGGCTTCGCTGGAACACGCCCTCTGCTCCTTCTGGAGTTTCCAAATGCCTGCCGGGCAACTCCCAGCGAGCTCCAGACTCCAGTGTGCATTTCCCAGGCTCTGATGCCGGCCGGCCCGGCCCCGTCAGTCCCGGCTCCCCAGATCCGCAGGCACTGCCCCACAGCACGGCGCGCTGACCCAGGGCCTGCAGGGCGGCCTGCGGGGCATCGGGGGGGGCCACCCCCATCCCGTCTCCCACTGCTAGCCGCTGCCCCAGTCAAGCAGAGCTGAGTGCTGTGGGAGGGAGCCCACCAAGCCAAACCCAGGACGCAGTGCCACCCAGGGGAGGCGCACAGGGCGCAGGGGGAGACCGTGCCCACATCTGTCGAGAACACTCCACAGGCAGCCTGGAAGTCACCACCGGAGGTGGAGTGCAGAACGCGGTTCATCTGAAGCTGCTTTTTCCCTCTTTCTCGAACGCGTTTAATCCAGACAGCGAAGGAGGAGGTGGGAGTAGTTAGAGATACCTCCCCAGTGAGGGCACGGGGGGACTGAGCCTCAAAGGACAGGTGGTGAGCCGCAGGCTCCAAGAGCCCCAGGAGGCCAGTCCACGTGTCTCGCTGATCACTTGTCCACCTGCTCTCCCACACCCGCTGCCAAGGACATAAATTCTGGGAGAACCGGACACTGGTCTTGCTTGTTGACAGCTGCACAGCCCACGCCCAGCAGGCAGGAGGGACTCGGCAAACAGGTGCAGAGCTCGGTGAAGAGGCGGAGACGGCGGGGCACCCTCTAAGGTGGCCCCACGGGGGATGCCTTCTCTGGGCTCCGGGGATGAGTCAGGAGACTGCAGTCTCTAATGGACATGTGCTCATCTGCCTCCTGGCCTCTGAGAGACCTCTGAATTGGGGGTGCAGGTGCACCCCTGACTCCACGGCTGCCTCTGTGGCCTCTCACGCCTCCCTGCTCCCCTGCGAGCCGGCTCCGCCTGTCCCCGCTGGCACCAAACCCCAGCCCGTCGTGCAGTGTCCTTTCAGATCCGCTCCAGGAGGCTGGACCCGAACCCCGCTCATCACCGCCGCCCATGGTGTGACATCAGACTCACAGGAGGAGCCCCGAGAGCAGCTCGCAGATGGGGAAGCGGCGTCGGCCCCAGCGTGGAGACACGCGCGGCCTCCACCCCGGCAGGACGCTGCCGATTACCACGACTTCTGTACTTTCGAAGGACACCTGGCACGGTGCGGGACTTTACGAATGGGATTTCACAGAGTCACAGCCTCTGTGACCGCTTTGCGGGATCCCGCCGTGATCACGGAATTCCCGCGGCTTTGCCAGTGCGTCCCGCCCTGCGGTTTTCCGCCCGCCGCTCCCGCCGCCTGCCGCACCGGCTGCAGACACACGACAGCCGCACAGCCCAGGCGGCCGCTTCGGGGAGGAAACGTGTGCTCATCCCCCAACCGTCTTCACGACGCCCGATTCTGCAAGACACGCCTTCCGCACGCACACAGGCGCTTGGGCACTCATGCCTCCCGGGACAGTGAGGGCTCCCGTTGTCCCAAAGTCTCAAGTCTTAAAAAACAAAACTCTCGCTACTCCTGGCTCATTTGCTCATGACTGGGAAATGAGTAAACAAATGTGCTGGACACGCATCCTGAAATGAGGTCATTAGCTTTTTACGGGCGCCTCCTTTGGCTTCTGGCTACCTCATTCCCTACATCCAAGGTCTGGGACCCTCATTTGCAAAGATAACTTTGCAAATTATTCATCTGTATTGAAATTAGGCCTTTCCACAAACACAGAAGAGCAGAGTGGCTGGTGTCCGAGGCGTGGCCGACCTCAGAGACCTTCAGAGGCCGGGCTGAGGAAAGGCAGGTCCACAGAGCAGATAAACAGAGGACAAAATCACCCCACTTTCTGATGGCTGATTTAACAGAAAGCGGCAGATCCCAATCACTCTGACCATGTGGCTCTGGCAGCTGTGACAGGGCGGGCTGCACACCCAGTGCTGTTCCAAGTCCTCCTTCCCCACAGACCCGGTGCTGAGGGCGGCTCCCCGGCAGCTGCGACGCTCGCCTCCCTTCGCGGACTCCCCGCTAGCCGGGGTGGCCGTGGAACCTGGCTTGAGCTCCTGAGCACGGCCAAGGCTTCCTGGTTGTGGGGGCCAGGCCCAGAGGCAGCTGGCCAAGGAGAAAAGCTAACGCACTAGGGATGGGGGACAGAGTGGGTCCCTCAACGGCACCGATGAGCAGCTTCGCCAGCCGCGAACCGCCTGTCACGAGACAAGTCCCCCTAAATCCCCATTCGTCAGGTTTCCCATTCGCTGAGGCTGGACAGCACCCTGACTCGAAATGGTAACCTACATGTACACACACGCGTACGCACACGCGTGCCCTACGCTCAGCAACGCGGTTTCCCACGTGACCCTCAGGGCCCAACTCCGGGGGCGGGGAGTGGGGGGCAGACGAGGTCGCCGTTACTACCCCGATGCCAAGCGGCCGACGCCACCCCGTGCGCTCCATCTCCCTCCATTCTAACCCCACCTCTACACCCTCCAGGTCCCACCACGTGAGCTCCGGATCTGCTCACTCGCTGCCGTCCGCCCGGCTCGGCCCAGGTCGAGGCTGCTGGAGTTTCCAGCCAGGACACCCGAGAGCCTCTCACTACCCGGAACCCATCCCTGCCCCTCGGCCAGGGGTCCTCGCCTCCGGTGCACATCCGCCCCTGTCACTCGCCACGCCTTCCACGTCCGGCCCTGGATCGCCCACCTGGCCCTGGATCGCCCATCCGGCTTTCTCTGGGGCCACTCCCGCCTGCCCACTCTCCCTTCCAGCTAGGCACTTGGTCTCTCGGGCCTCCAGCCTTTCCACTCTTGCTTCACGTGGCGGTTCTTACTTGACCTTGAGGACTCGGTTCAGCTGTCACCAAGGCCAGGAAATGCTCTAACACCCCAAGAGCAGGTAAGGCTCCTGTGCGCACCTCTGGCCCTGTGCTTCTGGCTGCACCTGCAGCACCAGGCGACGCGCCTACAAGTGGGTGATGCTCTATCCCAATAAACTTCATCTCCACAGGCCTTCGTTCTTGTTAGAAGAAAAACTTAGGGTCTGACAAGCAGTAAATGCGAGAGCCGAGGCTCGACCCGGGCCCGCGGGGCTTCTCCCCCGAGACTGAGCTGCCTGTGGACACACTGCTACCGGCAGAAAACGGTCCTCCTTCTCTCCCCCCGTACTGGCCTTGGGCACTGGGAGTGTGCCGGTGGGTGACGCCCGTTAGACAACTGGAAATGTTACCCAACTGGGAAAGAGGTGAAGAAACTAGAGGTTTTGTTTTTCACACAAATCAGAGTCAGAAAAGCATTCTTCTTCGATCCTAGCTGGCGGCAGCGTGGTTAGGCCGGGCTGGGCGGGGAATGGCCAGCATGGCTCCAGAAACACCACAACCACATCCACGTGTTGTTTTTCAACCAATTTTTACCTCTGATGATAAAACAAAAGAGGCTAAAGTGCAGTCTTTCTTCTCGACTGCCTCCTCCAGGCTTTCTGACTCCCTGAAGAACTACAGTCTCGTAAACTGCCCGGTGGTCCAAAGCTGCAGTATTTGTCCTTAGAAGCCATCTAACACTCCAACGCTCTCAGGATAGAGTCCAAAACCCCACACCCAGACTAGACTCCGTCCGCTCTGGCCTGAGTGGCCTCCAGCTCGGCTCACCCACCGCTCCCTCCCTAGGGCCATGTGGCCTCCTCTCAGCCCCAGAAGGCACCGGGGTCCAGCCCTCGACCCTGAAACTCCTCCCTCTCTACTAGCTAAGCCCTGGTCACCGGTCAGGTCTCAGCTCAGCTGCCACCTGCTCAGAGAGGCCCCCTCGCTGTGCTCACCCACTCCTGGACCTCCATCCCCTGAAAGTCCCTCTCACACTCACGTCATGTGTCCTTCACACCTGCTTAACCACAGACGCCGTGAGGGGCGGGGTCAAGCCCAGGACGGGCGCCCACTGTGCTGAAGGATGAGTCAATGTCAGTGGTGCGCACTCCACGTTCCCACACGAAGGGTCCCCGAACCGAGTGAACAGAACCGAATGGGCTCCCGATACGGCTCTGGCTCCCCAGCGGCAGCATCTGGGCTTGAAGAGGGAAGGACGTGTGCCACACAGACTGCGTGGCTCGTGCCACCACTCTGCCCCTTTTAGGAGCCACCACCGAGCCTCTGCTGGAGAAGCGCTGTGTCCTCAAAATAAAGGGACCGAGGCAAACCGGGACCTTCCGTGCCCGGGCAGGAGCCGCCATCGCGACTCCCGCCAGCTCCCCTGCAGCTCCCACGTGTTCCCGGTGGCTCCAATGCCGACTCGCTGAGCTTTTGATCAAAGGCACGACAAGAGTGGCTTTAAAAAGACTCTGTCAACACTGAGTAGGACGGTGAACCAAACACAGAGGGGTTCAGGCTTGAATTTGGAGGCGGCGCCTTGGCCCTCGGGGTCCGGAGCTAAGACATCGGTGAAAATGACTGAGGTGCCGAGAGCTCTCACAGGACGTGTCGGCAGGTACGAAGCGGAGACAGGGTTGCTCACTGACCAGAGGGCTCGCCTGCTGACAAATACTGTGGCCGCTAAAAACGCAGTAGGCGGCAAAACCGCACTCTGGAGGAAAAAGATAATTAAAAGCCCAAGAAGGCACGTGCTTCTAAAACAAGCTGGCCGCACACGTGCCCACACCGCTGGCTCCCGGGACCTGGGACGCGTGGCCGTGTCTCGCTGCAGGTGTGAGCGCCAGCCCGTGCCGGCCTGGATGTCGGCAGGCACCCCCTGATCCCCGAGAAGGGCCAGTGTAGGGCCTGGCCCCTGCACGCCTGACCAGGGCTCAGGGGCCTGCCCTTCCCGCCGCCTGTCTTCTCCCTGTATGAAGAGCGGGGGCCGCGACACAGCCCCGCCCCACAGTCTTCGCAGGGAGTGGGCCGGTCAGCAGGGAACTGGTCCTGCTCGTCTATGGAACAGGGCTCCCCACAAGCAGTCACGAGCAGATCACGGGGGTTAATTGTTGATATTCACATTATTTATCTCTACAGCGCAGGTGGCCAGGGATTCCCACGAGCTGTGGAAATGCCGCAAAGTCAGAAAGGAACGGAATCGGTGTTGGACAGTGCGTCTTCCTTAGAAGCGTCACCAGGTCACACGTCACTGCTTTGAGGACACTTTCCGTGTCCACGAGCATCTGCAAACGCCGGCAACTCTGGCCAAGTGTGCAGGTGTGGGTGTGGGGACTCTGCCTTCGGGCAGGGACAGCGGGCTGGCTCTGGGGTCACACGGGAGTCACCCCAGCACATGCACCACTTGTCGACTCAGCCTACCATCTCTTCGGGGGCTTGGCGCTGGCCTCGCCTGACCCCCCGGTCGTCACAGGTTTAAATGCGCTCGTGGACCTGGACGCTCAGTGACTGCGGAAAGCCGCCCGTCCACAAGGGACCACGACCGCGATTCGTGCCCTAACCTGCCCCACCAGGCCGGCCCGCTGCGTGGGACGGCGCCACGCAGAGAGCGGGCACGGGCGCCGCCCGACTCACCTGCGCTGTCTCTGGCTACGAGGCCCTTAGCGAAGTCCCCGGGAGTGGGGGGGGCCCGGCTGTCGCACTTGACCGTGTCCAGACCGTTGCAATACTCCCATCTCTTCTGCTGAAGCTCCTGCAGCCAGTAGGTCATCAGCTGACGATTCGGAGCCTGAAAAGGGAGGGCGGGGGGAGGTGGAAAGTGTCACGGCCGCCAAGAAGCCGAAGGGCTTAAATGTGTGATGTTTTCTGAGGGCAGACCGTACTCCTTCCCACCTGAAAGGGAGCGTCGACGAGCCAAAGAAATCTAAATTTCAAGATTAGCAGCTTTCGCCCACAAACTGTTCAAGCAAATAGCAATTTTAACATAAGGCATTTTACTCTCAGAAGAAATCTTTCTGAATTCTAAATTACGGAATGATAAAATAAAACATTTTCCTCGAGAGGTTTTAAGAAGGCCTGATATTCCCGCTGCCCTTTCACTGAGAGCCTATAAATTTGATCTTAAGAAACCAGATCTCACATAGGCATGGATGACATCGTTGCCAAACCAAATGAAATAGTGGCGCTTAAACTCCGCCAGCACCTGGGACAGTGTGCCGGGGACGATGCAAACCGAAGACGAGACTGCACGCTCATCACGATGGCTAAAATTGTTCGAGCTGACATTTTTAAAGAGCACGTAGACCATTCATTGCCGGTGGGGACGCAGGCGGCAGTGTGTCTGGAACGCAGCTCGGCAGCTGCTCATAAACATACTTCCCGAGCGACCTGGCAACCCCACTCCTAGGCACGCCCCAGAGGAATAAAAACGCACTTACACAAAAACCCGCACGCAAATGTTCAGAGGCTTTCCTCGTAATCGGCAAAAACTGAAAACAAGCCAAACGGGCATCATCTGCTGAGCGGACGAACGGCAGCTCATCCACACACTGGGACGCCACCCGGCGACAGGATCGAGCACGGATCCACGCCGCGTGAGGCACGTTAAACGCACACGGAAAGCGGCCCGACCCGAAGGGCTCCGAACCGCAGGACTCCACGGAGGTGACTTTCCCAAACACGCAGAACGGTAAGGGCAGAAAACCAACCTGCGGTTGCCAGGGCTTGGGGTGAGGGCAGTGGCTGACGGCACGTGGGGGTCTGGGCTGATGGAGCTGTCTGCATTCTGCCTGTGATGGCGACCGGTGAGTTTGTGTGTCTGTCCAAACTCAAACTACATACCGGAAAGAGTGGATTTCACTATGTGTATGTTTTAAAGAAACCAACCAAGATGCAGAGGGCCAGATGGCAGGTGTGGGCCCCACAGGGGAGCCCTGGGAAGGGGGCCACGGCACATTTACGGGACCTCAGCAACACCGGCAGGCAGCGAGGTGAGCAGACACCGACTGGTCCCAGGCCCAGAGGCAATCTGGAGAACTGCTTCGCAGGCTTGACAGCAAGTGACAGACCTGGAGGCCAAAGCGCCGCTGTCCACGAGCCTGGGACAGCCCCAGGGCTCCTGCTGCTGCCGCCTGGGCGCTCCCAACGACGCCTGTGCACAGAGTCCCAGGTAAGGAACACCACCCACTACAGGATCTCCGGACGTTGCACAGGAAGTTCTTGCAGCTATCAGCTGAGTGATCGTTTCAGCCACCCATTCGACCAACATCTACTATCTGGACTAACAGATACTTGGAATCAGGAGAGACAGGAAAACAAGCCAGTAGCTTTGGGAGTGTGTCGCGTGCAGACCGAGGCCGCGGGGCTGAGGCGGGCTGCTCCGCCCGCCGAGCGCCAAGCAAAGACGTCTAACCACACAGAGGGGCTGCGACGGGGGCCGTGACACTCGAAGTCCGGGAGGCCGGCCCCCCGCAGAAGCGAAAGGCTCTCAGTGCTGACTTAATGTCTGTCTTCTCCGATAAAGGCAAACCCCAAGATGTCCCCATTCTTCTAGCATCTAGCTCAGTGCCACAAACAGCAGGTCCGTATCTGCTGAATAAATAAGAAAGGAATGAACAGGTAACCGTGAACGGACGCAGGAGCCTGGTGCAGAGAGGAAGCGGGCAGAAGCACAGGCGGAGGACAGAGTGTGGGCAAAGGCCAGAGGCAGGAGAGCACGGCGAGGGGGCGCTGAGGGGCCCGGGGGAGCGGGGCTGGAATGCCAGGGACAGGCCCGAAGGGACCCCGGTACCTTCCTGGATTCTTAGCAAGGCAAGGACATGACGAGATAACGTCACTGCATCAAAAAGGGGGAAAAGGTTCCGATCTGGGCCACAGGGAGGATGATGGAAGGGGCTCAGCCTGGCTCTGGGGCAGAAGAAGGGGACCCAGCCCTCGTAGAGGATGGAGAGGCAGAAGCTGGGACACAGCCACGGCTGGCACCAGGGCCCGAAGCCCCCCTCACCCCCCTCCTCCTTTCCCAGAGCCCCTACTGAGCTCCGAGCCTCCCGACCCCCAGCGTAGAGTGTGTTGGGGGGGCGTGTGTGCACGCGCATGCGTCTGGTCCTCCCACCAGCCCCCCAGCCGGGCCCCCACCCAGGCAGATCGCCAGGGGCTGCAGGACTCTTGCTCCGTCTCCTCCGCCCACACGGCTCCCGTGTCCCTTGGTGCTCAGGAAACTGGGCGCACACTTGTTGGGTGAGACTCTTCACTAACCTCTCCGGCTGTCTCCAGCAACGCAGGCACCACAAAAAATCTTTTTACGAGAAAACCTTCTTCCTTTAAATCTCCGAGTATTAACTCTAACTGGGAACAACTAGTCACTTCTTAATCATCTCTCACTAAATTCCTGGGGCAAAAAACCTTTAAGATCACATGCTTTCAATGTCTGACATATTATTCATGTCACAGAAATCTGG
>NW_011889026.1:159720-161245 GCF_000151845.1 Pteropus vampyrus | reverse complement strand
CCCTAACTGCATCCTCACTACGCACCCGGTCCAAGCTCTTACTCCCTGGGGCTCTGGCGCTTTGAAGGGTCACCTGTCAAAACCGAGCACCTCTCAGAAGCTGTAACTATGCTCATCCCCTGCGACCCACGACCCCGTTCTTGGGCATCTTCTCAAACAACCCAAAAGAAGGGAGACAGAAAAACACCACGTTCGTGAAATGTCTGCTCACTCACTCGGCAAATACTGATTCAGTGTGACCTCAGGCCAGCGGCAGTGAACACCTGGCACACGGGGCTGGGCGGTACCCGGCAGCTCCTGCCTCCGAGATGCTCCCAGTGAACAGACGGCCCCCTGGCGCCAGCCGCCGGCCGTGAGAACCATGCCCACAGTTACGACCACGACACAGACACCTAGGGATCCGTTTAAGAACTCCTCCGCATCGCAGAAACTTAAAAGGAAAATCCAGTCAAAATGCTAAAAGTTCTTCAAAGCACGGCAAAGAGATTATGAAATTCACCTACGGTTTAACCTTTTCAGATTTCTGAAAAAATAGATACGGCAAGAGGCGTTGCCCTGCCACACCGGTGAGCGTGTCATAAAGCCACGACAATTCACCCGGCGCTGTGCGGCCAAAGAATCTAAACGCAGGCACGAGCGTAAAACGTCCACGCGACATTTCGAGGGTCACGAATCGTAGCCTCGGTCGCGATACAAAAGAAGATAAATTCAGCCCTGATGCTCGGCGACCTTGGAGGACAGTGCGACGCGCTGGCCAAGGATCGTGGGCCACCACCCGGGGTCAAACGCAGCTCTGCCACTTGCTGTGGCGGCCACGTGAGCAGGCAGGGCCCACTGCCCGTGCCGCCGTGAGAGGCAGGGCGCTCACGCCAGGTGGAAGAGTGCCCGGCACGGTGGCTGCTGCTGTGACTGCACGGTGGCCGCACCGAGAGCTCACATGGGCACAGCCAAAGTTCAAGCCATCCGTGGCCCCTGCTATGCGGGCGGCAGAAGTGCACGTCCCGCACAAAACCCATCACAGAATCCGTCCGCAGGGGTCGGAAGCTCCTGAGGCTGTTCTCAAACTCAAG
Organism: Pteropus vampyrus; assembly: GCF_000151845.1. Classification (NCBI taxonomy): domain Eukaryota; kingdom Metazoa; phylum Chordata; class Mammalia; order Chiroptera; family Pteropodidae; genus Pteropus; species Pteropus vampyrus. Next base: position 160,175 of record NW_011889026.1, on the reverse strand, counting down.
TCCGGGCCCCCCAGCCACAGCCAAGTTCAACTGGAAACCCTGCAAGCGGCTGGCTTCACAGGCCACGGCCACGCCCACGTCAGAGGCCGGCCCCTCGGTGTGGGAGGTGTCTGCTCACCAGAGGGGGCTGGCTCCACTGAAAGCCGAGCCACAGCTCTGCTCCAGGACAGTCCTGACAACGGCAGGGCTGAGACCGTGTGTGCCAGGCCTGGAGGAGGGACACCACCTCCAGCGTCCGAGAGCCGCCAGGCCTCAAAGCCAGAGAGCCCCACCCCGTCCGTCGACTCTGCGGCGGCGCCCTCGCTAGCCTTGCTGTCCTCAGGCCCCTCCAAGCCTTCTTCTTACGCCTTGCCGTCCAGTCCTACGTGTCCCATGCTCGGACTCTCTGATGGCTTCCCAGTACTAAGCAGCCAGGCGTGGTGCTCCGGCCCAGGGACGGCAGCCTGTGGCAGACA
>NW_011889026.1:154368-158340 GCF_000151845.1 Pteropus vampyrus | reverse complement strand
CCCAGAAGAGAAGCGGGGTGCAGGGCCCGGCCCCGGCAATCCGCCGCCCGTCCGTGACTTTACAGGCGTGTGTGGGAAGTGCGCGGGCTTCTAGCAATCGTGGACGGCAGAGCTGTGTCTCAGGAGAGTGTCGGGGCCCTCCCACATCCTTACGTTACCGCCCCCTGGGCGGGCAGTCAGGGGTTTGAACGTCCTGCCAGCCGCTCGGTGGGCGACAATCACTAACACTCGCTCCCCCAGAGACACCCATGCCCTCCAGCTCCCTCTCTGGAAGGCCTCGAGGGACCTGAGCACGTGGCGGTGTGCCAGTGACCAAGTGACAGAAGTCTCGGGGCCACCAGGGAAACGTGAGAAGGGGGTGACAGGCCCTAGACCATGGCCCTGGAGCGCAGGGACTCAGAACGCAAAGCGGCAGCGCAGGGAGGACCCGCGAGGCCGCCTGAGGATGCGAGCCCTGCCTCCGGCTCGCGGTCCGGTTCCGTCGGCCCATTGGGCTTCAGGGCCAAAGGAGCCCTGTGTGTCATGATCGGGAGGGAAGTGGTGCTCCTCCGAGGGAGGGCCGCAGAGGGCCGCAGCCGAGGGGTTGGGACGACGCACAGGAATGCAGATCCCAAGGCCCGCGCTGGTGTGCCACCCCAACCAGGAACTCCCCGATCTGTATTCTAGCAGGACCCCAGGAGGCGTCTTCCCCACAGCAAGGACGAGAAGCACGTCGCTGCCCTTTCAACGGTGGGATGGAAAAGGCCTTGCTGGCGTGTTGCCCGGGGTCGGGGACGTGTGGCAGAATGCACGCTGAGCGCGGAAAACACCAGCTCGTGGCTCAGGCCGGGGCGAGGAGGACCCGCCCGGCCCCCGCGAGCGCCTCCCAGGAGGACCCCGACGGGGACCCACAGGCCTCGGCTGCGCCACGCTCACTGCCAAAGTGGCCCCTGGAGGCTCAGCACCTCACTGTTCACTCCCAGCCCCAGGGGTCCGCACGGTCTGAGTCTACGCCACCACGCGGCAGAGCCACACAGACGACTTAAGCATCCGCGTGCCACAGATAAAGCCGAGCAAGCCTGATCTCCCGCGCACGGATTGAGATGGAAATTCGAACCCCGCACCATCCGACTGCGAGGTTCGCCACGGCGAAAGGCTGTTCGCGTCTCCGGGCAGGGCCTGGAGCCGGAGCTGCCGTTCCCTAGCCGTGGGACTCAGTTTCCTCCCTGTCACGGGTGGAGGCAGGGAAGTTCTGACTCACAGTGACCCTTGGAGTCATCCCAGCTCTCAGAGCCACTTAATGACAACGTCCTGATTGCACCCCAGAACGGAACAGGACAAGCCCCCGAGGCCGCGGGCAACATGCCCTACTACGTGCGGGTGGGGTGAGGTGAATGGCTGGCTGGCTGCATCACGTTCCTAAAGCCACGCCACTGACCGTCTCTGCCAGCCCTGCCTCCCTGGAAACCAGAGGGCTGGAACGGGAAATAAAAACTTGGTTTGCCGCCAAAAAACAACTCTTATACTCCAAGATCAACATCTCTGGAAACACTGGCCTGCCCACCTCCCCTCCAACCAAGGCCAGGCCTGCGTCCCACACACCAGAGGGCAGAGCTAAGAGTCTGCTCCTTCTGTTAAGGCCAACCCCGCACACGGCCAGAGGCAGAGAAGCCCCAAGCTCCCAGCTCTGAGCCGCCCCTTCGCCTGCACAGCCCAGTTCTCATACGATCAGTCTGAAAAAGCCACTGTCCAAAGCATGCAAACTCAGGGAAGGATGCTGACTCCGTCAGATGGGGACACAGACCCAAGAACCAAACCTCTGAGCAGCTCCGCGATTTTCCGCGAACCTGACCAACTCCTCGGCCCGCCTTCTCCAGGAAGCGCTTCTTGGTAATCAATCAGTCACACGAATCTCCGCGAGTCTGCGATGCCCACAGAAATGATGACGTGAGCACAGACTTCTGACTCTAGGCCATATCCAAATCAGGACCCCCCCTCCGCCTGTCCACCGTGGAATGAGGCCAGACCTCCCTCAGCATCGGAAACCGGCAGACATTTGATGTTTACTCCCAACGCTGAATGCTACAGGCAAATACGGTTTCTCTCAAAGTTTTTTTTCCAGAGCTCTTGCAAGTCTTTGACGATATCAAATGCTAATCTATTTTTAAAATCTTAACACTGCAGTTTTTAAACGGATGGAAAATTTTCACTGCTGTATCCGCAGAAAAAGCATAATGCTTATGACACGACAGATGCTCAAAAATGTTTGCTAGATGAATAAATGAACCCTGCAAACCTCCCTCTGACCATGCGACGAGAGTGCAGCACTCACCGCGCACGGAGACACGGGCGTATCCGTCCCTCTGACACGCGCCTGACACTCCTGCAGCATCAGATCAGGGATGCGGCGAACCCCAGACAGATCTCTGCCCGCGGGGAGCTTGTGCCCTAGCGGGACACAGACGCTCCAATACCGGCGCAGGACTACACCCTCTCTGGGGGCGACCCCACCCTGAATCTCTAGCCGGTTCAGCGTTTCCTGTGCTGCCCGGTGACCTTCTACTTTTCAGGCAATCACAAAACCTGCAGCCTCCCCAGGGACCAGCTCAGCCTGGTGCTGCCCACAGGGCCTGGCCATGCAGGCAGCCAGCACGTTCCCATTGCTGAGCTTCCCAGGGAGGCAGGCCACTCAGCGGGCACGAGCGAGAGGCATCGCTACTGCCCCGTTCACCATTTCATTACTGCATGCGCCCTGCGAAAGCTGACGACGGGGCCTGATAGCACGTGGGGGAACGCTCGCTCGAGTGCCCTTAGGACCCACTACGTAAATCCCCAAGAGAACTGAAAATTCCTAATCAAAGCCGCTCCCCGCCACACACACTCTGAGAGCCATTTCTTCAACGACAAGGTGCTTCTCTCTGGGGGCAGGTTATTGTGTGTGTTTCGGTCCAACCTGAAGGCTGTCTCCCAGTGACCCATGGGTAAAGGTGCCTGACCAAGGAGACCTGTCCACCCTCAGAAGCCCCATTGAGGCCACATCCAGCCCGCTGCCTGCTTTTACGCACCCACAAGCCAAGAACAGTTTTCACATTTTCAAATGCTTGGAAAAAAAATCAATATTTTGTGTCAATATTTCATGACACAAAACTTACATGAAATTTCAGAGCTACGGAACGCAGCTACACTCACTGCAGGCTGTTTCTGTGCCACCGTGGCAGGGCAGGGCAGTCACGGATGGCCCTTTATGTCAAGCATCTGCTCTATGTGTCCTCAGAGTCCAGACTGAGGCCGAACGTGCAGGACTAACTGGAAATCTGGGTGACCCGTCCCTCGTGGATCCCTGATGCTATTACATTCCCTGAATGTCACGAGACGAGCACGTCATCTAATACGTTTGCTCGCTTCTAACGAGTCAGAGTTCACACTGAAACCACCGCCTGCTGGGTGACCACCTGCTGTTCATTCGCTCTACAAACGCCTACCTGGGCGCCTACTTGGTGCCAGGCACTGTTCTGGGAGGTGTGGACACAATCAGCGGTCCTCGGGGGGCAGGACACGGCTGGAGACTACACCGTGACGGGGACCGTGTGACAGGCAGTGGGAGGTGGAAAGCCACTGTGATATTTCACACACGACACTGTATGGGCCTTTAACGAATGGATGAATCAGAAACCATGACAACCTAGGAAAAGTGAAATCTCCATAAAAGCCTTAGTCCAGCCAGACCCCAGATGTCAGGACTGATGGCTTCGCGGCACCCTCAGCCGAGAAGGCCGGCTCGGCCCGCACACCTGGCGCTGAACACACACCGGGACACCCAAACTAGCACACGCAACGTCTGTAGCTACGCTGAGCGGCTGCATTCTTCCTACGGAAGGGGGCTGACAATAGGGACGCATGACTGATGGCTTGTGGGGGACTCGGAGACCGACACGCACTTCACTGGGGCGCCAAACGCCTTCAGGGAAGGGAGCGAGGCGGCGGGGGCTCAGC
>NW_011889026.1:151102-153158 GCF_000151845.1 Pteropus vampyrus | reverse complement strand
CAGGACACCCAAACTAGCACACGCAACGTCTGTAGCTACGCTGAGCGGCTGCATCTTCCCACGGAAGGGGGCTGACAATAGGGACACGTGACTGATGGCTTGTGGGGGACTCGGAGACCGACACGCACTTCACTGGGGCGCCAAACGCCTTCAGGGAAGGGAGCGAGGCGGCGGGGGCTCAGCCTCGGACCGCGTGATGATGCTCCCTGCGCCGGGGACTGCAGGCGTCTGGCAGAGCAGGCCCGCTCGGCGTCACCGCCGTCAGCCGCACACTGTCCGTCCCTAAGTGCCGGCTCACCCACAACTGCCTTCCGCGCCTCGGATCCCAGGAAAGCCCAGCAAGCAGCCTCCAGCACCCCTACAACCCCCCACAGACACACACACACAGGGAGCATCGGCCTCCGCTGACCACTGTGGCGGTTCCTACACGTCTAGTACCGGGCCCTACACATCCCGGGAAAGAGTCGGTTGCTCAAACGGGCCTGATGCTCCTTTGCTGCTTGAGGAGGACAGAGGTCTAGCGCAGCAGAGGGAGATTCACTACGCCCTGTCCAGCCCAGGCCACTGATTTCCAAAGCCAGAAAGGCAGCCCTGGCGGAACGCGTGATGCCTCCAGACACTTCACTTCTGGGGCACTCGCTGGTCCCTAAGGCTCCACCTCCAAGGAGTCTGGCTTCATGGCTGCAGGCAAAACACGTCCCCTCGCCGGCGGCCACTCAACACCGGGCCAGATCCCGGCGTTCAGACAGAGAAGTTCACCAAGAAATGCCAGCATCAGCTTTCATCAGGACTCGAGCAGTGGAACGCGCTGTGGAAGCCCAACGAAACCACAGCTTCTCCGGAGAAGGCGGACAGACGCTTCAAATAAGAAACACATGCTAACACAATAAGCAAAATGCTGATTTTTCTTTTCCTCTCTTTTTAACCCACTGTCGAAAGGAATGGTATCTGTAAAGTCAAATACGACTAGTTGAAGTTTGAGTGGGGCTTCTCCCCGCTAACCCACAATGTCCCTCGAAAATCAGGGGCCCCCCCCTGTGACCCAGCAGCCCTAAAGCAAAGGATTAACACTTACGGGAATCAGTCCTCGGACCTGAAAAAGTGAAAAGGAAGATGAATTGCTAACTTCCACTTTTAACGCCAGAAACTTTTGACTCTCACGGCTCAAAAGAAAAGACTGTACTAAAAATCCCTACTGGAAACTCTACGTCTGGATGCCCCGGCTCTGAAGGGCCTTGCTGTGCTTCGTTCCCAGCTTTCTACAGAGCAGGCCCCCGCTGGGCACTGTCTTATTTAACTGTGCCTAATTCAACTCTTCGTACCAAAACAGTCCTGCAGAGTCAGTAACCCCCCGGGAAATCAATTTCTTTTTTTTTTTTTTTTTAAGAAACGTTCTGAACATACGAAGATGGACAGAATTACACGACGCTAGGACAGAATTACGTAATGTAATTCAGCCAGAGGAGAGGCCCCTGAGCACAGGACCAGGACCGCTGACTCTGCCCAGGCTCCTGCACGGTCCCAGCAAACACACTCCTCCTGCGCTAGATTTAGGAAGCCTCCAAGCGCGAGGCGGAGCGGGCAGAAGCAACCCTGTCCCACCTCTCCAGCCAAAATAAGGAGCAGGAAAGCAGGCTCTGCCACTTCCTGGCTGTGTGACCTCAGCGAGGGCCATCCCTGCCCACTCGGGAGGGAACTGCTGGATGCTCTGTAAGGGCCCTGGCCTCTCGGACTCTGTCAACGGGCAAAGTAACCATCACTGAGCAGTTTAGAATACAATTCGCTTAATCCCAACCCCCCTGGAGGCAGACCCCGCTGCTGTGTCCCTGTCACAGAAGAGGCCAGCGAAGCCGAGAGAAGTTAAATAACTTAGCCAAGGCCAACAAGCTTACATCATGAACCCCTGGGAGCCCTGCACAGAACACTCCCAGGACGGGGGAGCCCAGCCAGGGACGAGGGTGACACCGGGTAAGGGGACTGAGTAGCCTGCATCCACTCTGACCTAAACCCAGGTGAAAGGCACGAGATGGGGACACAGGGACAGGGTATGAAGAAG
>NW_011889026.1:143425-148737 GCF_000151845.1 Pteropus vampyrus | reverse complement strand
TGTTCAGACAGGATGGAACTTTTATAAACACCGGACGAAGCTGACGCAGTGTTGTTGCGTAGACATTTACTGATACGTTCGTTCGTTGTGAGTTTGCGCTTTGCTTATTTTAGATTTTGGAGCCAATGCTGGCGTGCGTTTTTATTTCTTGTTTTGTTTTCAGGTCTTAGATATTTCTATAGGTCCTCGTCGAATCCCCACTGCCTGCGCATAAGACAGAACAGGCTGCGTTTTGTGGGGAGGGTGGCTGGAAGGGGTGTCTCTGGGTGCCACCTCCCGCCCCAGCAGCTCCACAGATGACAGGACTAGCTCTCTCAGTGACATCGAGGGGCCAAAAGAGTCACAGCAGCGTCGGTGACTTTCTGGACCCACATCAGACCCCTGCCCCACTTTTTCTTGCAAAACGACTCGGCAGGAAAATATCGTCCATTCTTCTAGTCTTTCACTTGATATTTAATGACATTTTCTATCAAAATTCCCAATGCAAATGTCCTTGTAACGGTGCAGTCCCGCTTCGGGAATGTGTCCTGTGGGTGTACTGACTCTCATGCTTTGTTAAACCTGCACGAGGTGACCCAGTGCTGGAAATGAAAATACCCTGGAAACAGCCCAAATGATCATCGACAGGGGACCGGTTACAAAAATCATAGCGCGGCCATCCGGAGGAAGACTATGCAGCCGTAACAGAAAGGGGGCACCTCCTGTCTATACTCTTATGGAAGAGGCTACAAAATAGCTCAGTGTGTTTTACCAAGCAAGGTACAGAGCACTGCGTAGTGTGCCACCTTAACATAAGAAAGAGAGGAAGAAAAGAACATATATATTTACTTGGATATGCATAAACACACACCCCCTTTGTTCGCCTGACCTAGACCTTCGCCCCTGGCAGGAGCTGTCCTAGGTCCTGGCCCTCTCCTACACAGAGCCTTTGTTTTCTTATGCAAACGCCCAGGTTCCGCTCCTAAAATTATCCAGCCGAGCAGGTCTCGAGAGGACGCCTCATGGAAAATTACAGAAACACATTTCTTTGTATTTGAATACTTCCAGGACGTTACGCTGGCAGCAGCCGGACTCCGGGGGAGACCCCGGCTTCCTCAGCCTCTTCGTGCTGGGAACCGCTTGGGTGCCTGGTGGTGCCAGGCACTTCTCAGAATAGAGTTTTTTAAATACACAAGATAAAATGCCTGGAATCGCAGTGGAAATCAATTACGTTGAAACAGACTTAATAAAATGTTTGTGAACTTACTCCAAACTTCTTTATTTGCATGTTAAATAACAAGATCCAGCACTGGGTCTAATTACTGTAATTTTGAGGGGAGGCTGAGAAAAATGATGTCTCAAGATGTCTGCAACCACTATAACATGACTTGGAAATCTGTGTGATTTCTGTTAATGACAGAGCCACAGGGCATGCTGAGTATCAGAGGTCAGGGGAGACAAAGGTGCAATCCGCTGCCCGCCCATCCGCCCCCACATAGAAAATTCTAGTCCTTGTCAGCTTCAGGCTGGGCTTTCTAGTCCGACCTCGGCATATCCCTGGCTTATATCTGTGGTGGGAAGACCAACTAGCCATTACGAGCACGGTGGCTCTCTTCCATGTCCCCCGGCTGGAGTGGACACCCCACTTCCAAGGCTGAAAATTGTTTATAAAAGTGAGGTTCCCAGTGGCTGACCCCCCGGAAACACTTGCCACGCGCATGACCCCGAGCAGAGAGCGGGGACTGCCGTGCTTCACTCCCTCCCCACGTGGGGCCCGTGGGCACCCCAGATGGGGAAGGAGCTGACCAGCTTGAGGTCACGGGCTGGCCTCAGGCCCTTCCCGTTCCCCTAAATCACGTGTACCCCACAGCCGCCCTCAGCATTTTTATCTCGATTGGAGGTGGCCACGATGAAGTCGTAGCAGCGGTCATAACAGAGACGGTTGTTAGGCCACCACCCTCGGTGCCATCATCACCAAGGCGATGGCTGAGCCTGACCGCTTGTGTAATTTCAGACACTGCCTAAGGACTTAACACCTGCCTAACGACAGCTCACGTCATTGTCCCTGCTTCAGGGATGAAGACACCGAAGCCCAGAAAAGTTGTCGTCATTTGCTAGAAGTGACATAGCTCGTCAGCCGGAATTGGAACCAAGGAAATGTGGCTGTAGCCACATCCCATGAGTGCAGAGCTCCGCGAGCTCTCACGAAGCAAACGCGCTCATCTAGCCCGCCGTCCAGACCAAAAACTAGACGCCGGCAGCCCCCCGGCAGCCCTGGTCACCATTCCCTGCCCAGGCGACCACCGCCTGACTGGTATCGCCCTCTTGGATTCACATAGACCTCCCCTCATCCTAACCACGATGCTATCACATTTGTCCTCGCAGTGACCTAGAGACTAGGACATACATCCCGAAGGGAAGGAGGGGTTCATCGGCACAGAACGTCGTCGCCAGATTGTAAGTGGCCTCGGGGAGGGAGCGCACGTGGAATCCGGGTCCCTCGCCTTGCTGACGGCGGCATCACTGTGGGCTTCGCCAAGGCTGGTCTTAGCCGTGAAAAGCACAGCAGCTTGGGGAGAAAGGCCAGTCCAGGGGGCAGCTCATCTGCTGGTTGGAGGTCAGGGGCCCCCGCCCCTGGCCGCAGAGGTGACCCTGCCCGCAGTGTCTCCAGCCAGCCAGCCAAGGTGCCGCCCCAAAGCGTGATAGCAGTGAACCAGCCACCGGCCCGGAGGCGACAATGGGGCTTCTGTGTGCTGCCAGCGGTCGGGGCGGGCGTGGGCTCAGGCAAATGAGCAGGGCCACACAGATATAGGGGCGAGGGGCCTGGGCTCTGCTTCCCCTCCAGAGCCGGCCAGATGGAGGGCGGCCCGAGGCAGCTCAGCCTGGGAAGGGGGCTTGAAGGGGCGGCGGACGGCCAGGCCCTGGCCAAGCTGCAGGAGCTGGCCCTGAGGTGGTTCATGGAGACGCAGGCCCCCCTCATTCTGCAGGACGGAGCCCTACCCCCCTGGTTCCACGGATTCATCACCCGCAGGTAAGGCTGGCCCTGTCCACACGCTCAGCATGGCCCACAGCCCCGAGGCGCCGAGAACACGGTTTGGGGGCTCTGGGACAAGCCCAGTTCCTGCCCTCTCCCTGGGCTAGGCAGGGACCCCTGGAGGAGGTGGGGGGAACAGGCCGGCCCCTCCGTGCATAGGCCAGGACTCAGAGGGGCTGTGGGAGCAGGATGCTTTCAGACCAGCTGCGAACAACGTGACAAACCCCTAGGGGACAGTGCTGCTTATCATCCAGACCCAGCACCATTCGTGACAGGCTGGAACTGTTTTCACCAAGGACTATCCCAGGAAAACCTGAGTGTACAGTGACACCAGAAATAAAGGCCAAGATGTGGGGGGTCAGCTTTCCGATTGGGCTGGATCTCCCAGCTGCCCACGCACTGGATGAAAGACAAATCCAGCTGGTCATTCGGGCCTCCTGGCACAGTGCCTGGCACGGAGCCGGCGTCACAGCTCCGACTCGCGCAGTCGCCCGGGGCCCGCGGCTCGGAAGAGCCTGTTCTTGGTCTCGAGGCATGCTGTCACTCTCCTGAGTCTTGCCGTTCGAGCGAGGGGCTCCACGTTTGCATTTAGTGCGGGGCTCTGCAGATTTTATGGCTGGCCTTGCACACAGGGGGCATCTAGCATTTGGTGAGTAACCGGGTGACGGTGCTACCCAAGCAGACAGCTGGAATTGTCCAGCATGCCTCCAAAATACTTGGCACCATTTAGAAATATCCACGGCAGCCCAGGGCTGGAGGGGACATGCAGGGGGGTGGGAACCTCCGAGGCGCTATTATGACCAGGCTGCAGACGGGGACACTCGTTCAGTGCACACCCTACGCCACCTTGCACGGTGGTCCTGAGCAAGGGCCCCACAAACCTAAACGCCGCGGCTGTATGGACCCACCACGGCTGCAGAGCTACTCAGGTGGAGAGGGGGTGGCCGGGGTCAGTGGCTGCTGTGCCTGCTGGTGAGGCTGCCGTGGGTGGGGAGGGGGCGGGTACCTGTAGCCTCAGGACGCCAGCCCAGCCCCAGATTGCGTCTTGTGCTGCTCAACTGAGCCCAGGCAGACCGCAGACCCGCCTAAGGTCTGTGGGAGGCCCCTGTAGAGGCTGGGGGGTCTGGCACCCAAGGACATGGCCAGCAGGGCCCCCGAGGCTGGTCCAGGTAAGGCTACTCCTGCTGCCGTAACCACACAGGCGCCAGCTAATGGCACGTCCTCTGCCCAGGCAGACGGAGCAGCTGCTCGGGGACAAAGCTCTTGGCTCCTTCCTCATCCGCCTCAGTGACCGGGCCACCGGCTACATCCTGTCCTACAGGTAAGAGAGGGAGCCCTCTGCGGGGGCCTGGCCGGCTCGGGCTCTTGGAACCAGCCCTGCAGATAAGCCTGGAGGCCCCACCAGCCTAGACGCCCGGCTCTCGCAGGGCCCTGGCTCCCTCTGTCATGCACCCTGTGCTTGCCAGACATTTCCTGAGGGGTGCTGGCCACTTGCTGGGATGGAGACCCAGCTGTCAGAGGGGGTTGCCATGAGAGGCTGGGGCAAGCTTCCCGGAGGGACGCTCCGAGCCCAGCATCGAGGAAGAGCAGCAGCGAACTAGGCAGAGGGGAGGTGCGGCTGGGGTCTGGGGAGCATCCCCGGTAGTGGGGACTGCATGGGCACAGGTGCAGAGGCGCGGCTCCTGGGGTGCCCGGCGTGGGTGGGCACGGGAGCTGGACTCCACCTGCCAGCAGTGTGGGGGATCAGGGTGGGCCAGCGAGGCTGCCTCGGGCAAGGGCACGGTTGGGGGGGACCTCACTCTGTATTTATCATCAGCAGCCTCAGGCCACAAGCGCTTGTGTTGCAGGGGGGGTGACCGCTGCCGACACTTCGTCATCACGCAGCTCTCAAACCGGCGCTACCTCGTCTCGGGGGACACCCGCAGCCACGGCAGCCTGGCCGAGCTGGTTCGGCATTACCAGGATGTGCAGTTTGAGCCCTTTGGGGAGACGCTGGCTGCTGCCTGTCCCCGGGTAGGCACGCCTCTTCCCCGGGGCAGGGGTGGCAGGCGGGGGCCACGTGCCTTTTCCTCCCCATCCACTGCCACCCGGGTCCCTCGCGAAGGGGAGACGAAGGGGAGGCCGTGTGTCCCCCCAGCTCAGGGACCTGGTGGGTGTGTGTCAGTTCCTCGCCAGCCAGCTTGGCGGGCGGGCTCGCCGGCAGGGGGTGTGTGACCACACGCCTGCTGTGCCCCTACCGCCCGCAGCCAGAGGACAATGACCTGTACGATGCCATCACGCTGGGCCTTCGCCAGCCCAG
>NW_011889026.1:131674-142320 GCF_000151845.1 Pteropus vampyrus | reverse complement strand
CCCCGCATGGGACGGTCGGGTAAACCGAGGCCAAGAGGCGGGTCTCGGCTCAGCGGAGCTTCGGTTCACCCGACGACCTCCTCGAGGCTCTGTCCCTCTCCCCCCAGGTCCCCATCGGGGTGCCCCCCCTCCCCAAGAGGAGCGCCTCCCTTCTGGACGAGTCTTTCGGAGGCACCAGCAACGTCGTCTACGCGGACCTGAGGAAGCGGAATCAGATGCGGCTGGGGCGGGGTGCGGAGGGGTCCGGCGAGCAGGGGCAGGGGCCGGCGGGCAGCCGGGCCTGCTCCCCAGGCAAGGAGGCCCCGAGGAGCCCCCTCGACGGGGGCCAGAGCGGGCCTGCCCTCGCTGCGGGGGACCCAGGCCGGGGCCCTGCAGTGTCTCCCACCTCCTGGGGCCTCCTCCTGCCCCCCGGTTCTGAGGCTCTGGGACCCTCGGCTGCTACCTGGAGCCAGGGGTCTCCGAAGCTGCGCCACAGGGCCCAGCTCTGCTCCCAGGGCCGTTGTGCAGACGCCTACGAACTCGTCCAGACAGCAGCCCCGGAGGAGGCCGGGGATGCGGCCGACCAAGGCGCCTACCAGCAGATCCCAGTCCACTGGGGCGGCTCTGCCCGGCCCCCCTACCCTGGGGCCAGTCTCACATGCAGAGAGCTGTCGAGATCCCCAGACTGTGGCTACGAGGGGACCCCCGAGCTCCCGGAGCCCAGGAACGCTTATGAACTAATCCCAGCAGCCAAGAGCAGGGACGCCGGGCGGACGGAAAAGGTGGGTTCGGGGGGGCTGGGTGCTTGCCGGCCCTGAGGGGACAACTGGCGGTAGAAGGGACACGTGGCCTTGGTCGCCGCCCCTGCCCCAAGGCGCCCAGAACTTCCCCGCCCTGACAGGTGCTTCGAGGCGGTGGGAGAGGCTGCCGTAGACGTGGGCGTGAGATGGAGGCTTCCAGGTCCTTCTGAGGTCTTTTTCTGCAGCAGAGCCTGACTCCCTGTCCCTCCCTGTCCCTCCCTGTCCCTCCCTGTCCCTCCCTCTTGGCTGCTGCAGGGGGTCTTGGCTCCGGGTCTGACCTGTCAGGGCTCAGCCACTCCCGGGCCATGTGGCTTTGGGCAAGACAGTTTCCCTGGCAATTGAAGTATGGCAGATTTAGCAAGATGAAACCCAGGAGCCCAGTTAACTTGAATTCCAGATAAACAACCGGTAATTTTTTTCCAAGCATAAGTACGTCCCAAGGACTGCAATCATTTTTCAATTATTCGAAAACTCAAAGTTACCTGGGCATTCTGCATTCTTATGTAGCAACACTGCCCGGGACCTCCAGTCCCTCATCTGTAGAGTGGCTGGTCCTCAAGCTGTGTCCAGGGGCGGCTGCCCAGAGGATGCTGCTGGACAGCTGCTTGTGCTCAGGACACAGCCCGGGATGGCTCCAGTGAACAGAGCTGCTATACTGAGGGTTTCTGATAAGGAAGGAGGAGGGGGGAAGTGGGGAGCAGAATGGCGAGGGGGGGGAGGTTGCTCAGCGGTTCCCTCCTGAGCCCCGAAACCTCTGCCCAGAGCTGGGGCGGATGAGCAGGGAGGGTGCGCCCCACGGGGACAGCCCCAGGCCTCGGCACGTGCGGACCTCTCCGGTCTGAACAGTGAAACCTGCCCCCAGCTAAGGGGACGTCACAGGAAGCTCTGGCAGCTGCCCCAGGGGCCGGGCTGTGCCCACACGCCCGGGACGGGGCGGCCTCCTGGGACTGTGGGCGGTCAGCCCCGGGAACCACAGGAGCCACATCTCGTGTCTGCTTCTGCCCTGGCTGCGAAGCCCCGTCCTGCCTGGTCCCTGGCGGCTCCGTGGACAGCCCCACCCCACTACACCGAGGGCACTCCTGCGTCCCAGGACCTGGCTAGGCCAAGAGCTCTGGGGATTAGGGGGCCCCAGGGCCCTCCGGTGAGGGAAGGGGGCCTGGTGGAAAGCCCACCGGTCCCCCCGCTCCCCGTGCCGAAGGACCTCCCAGCCCCGGCCACCCTGCCCTGTCCAGGGGCCCTGGCTGCAGCGTCTTGTCCCTCCGTGCAGCCTGACAAGCCCCGGAGGTTCTTCTTTGTGGACAAGAAGCACCGAGCCTGAGGGCCTGGCTTCCAGCAGCCCACAGCCCGGGATTCCGGTCATGCAGCCAGGGACGCCCAGCTCACCGGAAGGTGGCCCCCAGCCCGTCAGACCCCCCAGCCTGCGGCAGAGCCGGACTCAGAGAGGGGCCTTCTGGCTGCCCGCTGCTCGGGCTGCGTCCCGTCCCCCAGGGCCTGTCACCCACCGCGGAAGGAGATCAAGGCCGCAGAGGAGCCGACTCACGCCCTCCCCTCCGAGCCCCTGGCCCAGCAGGCAGCCCACCTCCGGAGCCCCGAGGGCCCTGCCCAGCACCAGCTCCGGATGTGGGGACACGCCTGGCCTATGGCCACCATCAGGCCAGGCTGCTCGGCCTGGACCCCCTTCCCCTGTCCCACGGGCCCTCTTCCCCGTGTCCCCACCTCCCTACGGGGGACAGCTTGCTGCTCCCTGCCCTGCCCCGGGCAGAGCTGGCTCAGTCCCCACGGGCGGGGAGCCCCCCCCCCAGAGGCCTCTGGGGTCGTCAGGACTACGTACGGCGACCAGCCTGGGCCTGACGCAGGGCGGGCGCCCACAAACGTTCACGGGAACTAGTGCCGTCACGGGGGGCAGGGGCACGACGCTCGCCTGACAACAGGCACCGAAAGGCGTGAGGGCCCGAGGCGGGGAGGCGGCGCCGGCCCGGAGGTGACTGCGGGCGGTCGGTCCAGGCCCAGGGGGACAGGGACCGGGGAGCATGTCCTAATGCAGACACACACGGCACGGGGACAGGAAAGGCTTTTACTACCAGGAGTTCACGAGTCTGTGGGCGGCACACACCAGCGAGGGTTGCACGTGGCGGGGAAGGGGGAACAGGGACGGCGAGGCGTGGAGAAAGATTGCATAGCTCGGTAACCCCGTTCTCTCTCTCGTTTTTCCCCCACGTCGCCTTGGGCGGCCTGGGTGTCTCTAGCACTGTGACAAGTCCGTACGATCCACCCCCGTTAGGTGTTCTTCCTTCCCCTCCCGGGGACCATTGCTGATGGGGAGAGGGCCATGGTACAGGGAGGTCAGGGGACAGAGGGCGGGGCTGTGGGCCTGGGGAGGCCCCGCCCCTCACCCCCTTCCCTGCTGCAGGATTTTTTGCTGATAGGGCCAAGGAAATGTTCGTGGGTGCAAACCCGGAGGCCGCGGCGCCAGTCCTGGGAGCCTGGAGGTCACGATGAGACAGATAGCAAAGCAGGATGGTGGGCTTCTGGTCCTCTGCGACCTCAGCAGTGTCCTCAGATCCGGATGTGGAAGGTGCTGGAAAGAAAGAGCGGGAGAGCGTGAGAGGCCTGGGCTGGGGCTACAGGGCCTGTCAGGGAAAAGCCAGCCTGGCCCTGCCTGGCCCTGCCCGGCCCCGACAGCTCTGGGGGTCGCAGGACGCAGTTGGCCCATGCCGAGGGAAGGCAGGCTCGTGGACCGGCCGTGCCAAGTCCCACCCCAACATCACCGGAGGCCCCAGGTCAGGTCTTTGCCCTCGGCCTGCAGGGGACAGGGGACTTCCCTGGCTGCACAGGGCCTGCGGGCACCTCTGTTCTCGTGGGCGGTGACGGCCGGCCTGCGTGGGGTCCCGGGAGGCCAGGACGTGAGCTGCGGCCCCCGCGCTCAGCTTCCCTCCCAAGCCAGCCCCCGGCGGCACCTGAGGAAGTCAGGGGCCTTGGCGATCATGTCCTCGAAGTCGGCGAAGCCCAGCTTGCCGTCACCGTCCAGGTCGGCCTCCTCGATGACCTTGTCACACACGAGCACCACCTCGTCCTCGTCCAGCTCCGACTTGGTGAGCCGGCCCAGCGTCAGCTCCAAGTCCTCCTTGCAGATGAAGTTGTCGGTGTTGAAGTCTGCGGGGCGGGGGGCAGGGACGCTCAGGCCAGGGCTGTGTCACCTCCGAGTGGTCACACGTGTACACCCGGCAGCCTCCCCACACGCGCTCTGGGGACACCGGCTCCTGGGACAGTTCAGCCGTCCAAATCCAAGGCCTCCTGGGAATCTGACCCCGTGTTCCCTCGAGAGCTAAGGAAACCGAGGCGAGAGAGGCCGAGTGGCCGCATCGAGGTCAGAGGGCTGCCTGGGGGACGGTGACCAGGCCTGCGTGATGCTAAGACAATTTTCTCAGCTCTCCCATTTGCTCTGGTCCCCAGCCAGACTCGCGGTCGGGGACGCACGGGCCCCTCCGTGGGCGGCCCCCACGGCCGGCTTCTGTGCACAGAGCGGGCAGCATGGCTTGGCGCTGCCCCTCGACACAGGCTGGGCACAGCGACCCTACCTTCCTGCTGCCCGCCTGACCCAAGGACCAGGCCGTCACGCAGGAGGGCCCTTCCCATCGACCCATCCAGCAGACCTCGCTCCTCCTCCCGCTTTGGTTCGACATCCCCTCCTGGTTGGGGGGAGCTTCCTAGACCTACGGGCCCCCGCCCTGAGCGCCCCGGCCACTGGCCAAACCCCGACGTGACAGCTCAAGTGAGTGTCGCAGGCTCCAGCTCATTTAATTCTCAAAACAAGGCAGGTGCAAATAGGGTCCCTTCTGCACAGGTGACACGACACTGGAAAGGGCGAGTGACCTGCGGGGGTCACGTCCCTGGTCAGCGGCGCATCCCGGAGCCCAGGCTCCTGGCAGGTGGCCCCCACTCATCTGCACTGTGGACTCCTGGGCAGCGTGGGGAGGGTACATCGGTGTCCTCGGGGTGCCCAGCAAGCTCTCGGGGGGAGACTGCTGGCAGATGGGCTGGCTGGACGCCCGCAGGGCTGGTGACACGGGATCCTGGGCCCACTTTACGTGAGAAGGTGCGGGTTCAGGCCCCCAGCTGCCCTCCCCCACTCCACCCCAGCCAGGCGCGCGAGGGCTCCCAGTCCTCCCATCATGGGCCCCTACGCCCGGCTCTGCACGGCCTTTTCTCTGCAGACAACAGCCTTGCCCAGGAGCAAGGCCACAGGGTCCAGACTAGAGGGGTGATGTGCGGAATTCAGGGTTTTATGGAGCAGCAGGCATGGTTTGTGGTGGGGAGACAGTGCAGGTTCTGTGTCTGAGCTGCAAACACACGTGGCTGTACAGATGAGTCTAAACCAAAGTCCTCTGGAACACACCCGAGAGGCCTGGTACCTGGCGGTCGACGTGCTGGGGACAGGTGTGTCTGTGGCTCCTCTGGTCAAGGACGGGTCCCCGCCCCTCCCTGGGCCTCAGTGTCCCTGTCTGGGGACTGTCTGAGGACTGGACGCAGCGGGAGTGAAGCCTCACCAGGACTTTGTGGTGCCTGGCGCCCTCTGGTGGCCGGAAAGGGGGAATGGCGGATCCAGGGCCGGGTGAGGTGAGGTGGCCTCACCTCGGCCAGAGTGTGTCCTATGGGGGCCTCAGTGCCTAGCTGAGGCCTCACCTTGTGACCCCAGGACGCCTGCGACCCTTCAAGAGCACAGAGCTGCTCGGCCCACCTGCAGCCCTGCAGTGGCCCCCCCCCGGGCATCGCTGTCCGGGGGCTCTCCTCTTCCATCTGCTCCCAGGACCCCGCAAAATCCCCAGTGTCCTGGTTGTGACTGGCCACCCAGCTGGGCTGACACTCTCGTGCTGGGGACGCAGGTGTCCCACTGTCCTCCAGGGCTGAGCCGGCGGGAACCGGATGGCCCGAGGGGCCGAGTACCGCCCCACACAGCGTCCCCGTTACCGTAGATCTTGAAGGCGTAGTTGGCCTTGAGCTCACGGGGAGCCGACTCGCAGAGCACGGAGAACATGTCCACAAAGTCGTTGAAGGTGAGGTTCCCGTCGCCGTCCTCAGAGAAAGCCTCCACGATCCGCTCCTTGAAGGGGTTCTCCTGCAGAGAGAGCCACAGCGATCGCCTGGGGCCAGGCGGACCGGAGGGCTCCAGGCCGGACAGCTGACGGCCTACGTGACGCTGGATGAGTGGCCTAATCCCCCGGCCTCAGCTCCCCCATCTGTAAAATGGAAATAATAACTGCACCCACTTAACCAGGCCGTGAGGGGACGGAGTGAGTTGCCGTAGGGAAGGTGTGATGCCGGCGCCCGCAGGAGCTCTGTGTCAGGTCATGTCACATTGTCACTGAACGAGACAAGTGGCGAGAGTCGGAGAGCCCATCGGACCCCAGGCCAGCAAATGCCCAGCTCCTGCGAATTCTCCTCCATCGGCCACCGACTCCCTCCCTGACCTCAGGTCACTCAGGGCCATCTCTCCTGTCGCCCTCTACCCCACTCTGTGCCCAGCCTGGGTGGCCCGGGAGGCTCAGAGATGACCACGTGGCTCCTGCCTGAGCGCCCGAGACCTTCCAGGGACCCTGAGCCTGCTCGCAAGCCCCTGTCCAGGCCAGGCTGGCCACTTGCCCAGGGCCGCACCTGGCCTCACTGTCCTTCAGGACTTGAGGCCACAGCCAGGACACAGGCCCCAGGTGGATGGATCCATGAGGTGAACCCAGAGCCACACGTGAGGGCTGTGTGCCAAGTGCCGCGCCACGTGGCGGAGGGCATCTGACGTGTGTCGTGGGTGAGGCACTCGTGAAAGAAGCCTTCACGTCAAACGCACGTGTGCTCTGAGCGCCAGCGGCATCGGGCCCTCCCGGGAGCCTGCTGGGGAACGGTCACGGGCCCCCAGACCTCGGAACCCGAGCCGGCATTTTGACCAGGTCCCCGGGTGACCCCTGTGCACACTGGAGTCGAAGAGGGAAGCCGTGGGCCACCGTGCATGACAGGCCACGGCCAGACAAGGCGGGAGAGAGAGAGGACCCGAGAAAGCAGGCACCAGGACTGTCAAGCACGGGGGGCTGGCCATCCGACAAAGGGGCAGGCGGCCAACGCAGGCCCAGGGCGCTGTGGGCAGGACCAGTCACGGCAGCCCCACGCCTTGCCGAGGTGAGGAAGCCGAGGCCAAGAGAGGCTCGGTGAGCCCCTGGAGGCCACTCAACCACCGGGGCCCCACGCAGAGGGGCGGGCCCTGTCCCCCAGCCCGCCCACCCTCACCTACCCGGAGCTCCGGCATCTGGATGATGAGGCTCATGGGCACGTGGACGATGGGGCTCTTCCTGTAGTCCATGGGGACGAGGTTGGGAGCCAGCTCGTAGAACCGTGCGTGCAGCCTGCGAGGGGGCAGGGGGAACGTGCGTGGGGCGGCGACCCCAGCCCCCAGCAGCCCGCGCCCGCCAGCGGCTAAGAGCCCCACGGGCAGCACCCAGAACGGACTGGCCGCACCGACACACACGAGTGCGAAATCTCGTGACACAACACACCGGGACATCAAGGCCAGGGGCACTTGACAGAGTCTGCCCTCGGGACGAAGCGGGATTTATTCCCGCGATGCGAGGGTGGATCAGTGTGGGGAAGTCTGACTACAGAACGTCTCAAGAGGTCAACTTTTCTGATCGACTCTCTAGCTGCAGTTATGACTAGTTGGCTTCATGGACACAGAAAAACCTGTGGAAAGTGATACACCAAGTATATGCCACACGTTTACAGTGATGGTGCCTGTGAGGTGAGAGCGGACAGGGGTAACTAGAGGTCAACTTCGACTTATTATTACTTCGCCTATTTCCAAGTTGTCTAAAATATTTATCGATAAAAATAAAAAGTATTACTTTTGTCAGTAGAAAACAAACTTTACTAAAGCAGAAGCTAAGGACACTCTCTACCGTGAATCAATTCCCCAAATCGTACGTACGTTAAAATACTGGAGACGCCCTCATAAAAGCGAGATGCCTACTATTATCATTACGAGTGAAAGTCGACGTCGTGAGTCAAGAAAATAAACGGTATAGTTAACTATTGGCAAGGAGGAGGCAAATTATTATTTGCTAGAAAAACAAAAGTAATCCGTTTGAAAAGTATTTGAATGAGAAAGAGCCCAGCAGCTGTTCTATACTAGTTTTTCTACACGTCGGCATCAGCCTATTCAAAAATATGACATAAAAAGAGATCGAGTCTATGGTCACGCCACCCTGAACACACCCGATCCCGTCTGATCTCAGAAGCCAAGCAGGGTTGGGCCCGGTTAGTACTTGGATGGCAGACAACCTAGGAAGACCAGGCGCTGGAGGAGTTTAAAAAAAAAAGATCTAATTCACGATACATAAAAAAAAAATAAAAAAAAAAAATCCTAAAATAAACGAAAAAAAACTAAGCATGAAATAAATGTGAAACGTGTAAAGGAAAACCATGACGCTGTACCAAAAGGTAGAAAATATTCAGGGAGTTAGGTGACTCGCTCTCTACTCCTGATGGAAAAGGCTGAATCCTGTGACAGTGACGACCCTCATTTCGTTTCTCTGTGGAATGACTATGATCCTAATCTAACTCTGCCAAGGATTTATGTGAGAACTTGCCAACACGACTCAAAAGTTTGTTTGGAAGAATAAATGCAGGAGACTGCGGGACAAACCTCGAAAAAAGGGCATCTGGGGAAACATTGGTCTGTCAGATGTTAAAACACAGTTTAGATCTATGATGAGTAAAACCGTATGGAGCAGACGCTGGCATAGACAAGGCGGCCCCCGACGGGAATGGGCGTGGGTCCGCGACCAGCAGCGTCTGGAAGTGGCGGAGGGGTCGGTGGTCCACATTCATGCCCACCTTTTGTGTAGAGATAATTAAATTAAAGTCATAATTTAAAACGCAGTTGCCAACACTTACGAATGAAAAGATTTTACACACGAAACCTGACCCCAGCCAACAACCTGACCCCCAAGGCAAAAACCAACTGGGGGTCAGGACCACGTGTCCCTGCAGACCCCAGTCCTAACTCCCCTCCCCCCTGTACTGCATGGCTCGTTTGTCTGCAGTGCACCTTGGCCCCTACAGATAGCTGAGTTTGAGACCCTTGGGACATTTAGTAAATGGTTTGGGGACAGAAGACGGGAGCTCATACACGGCTCCCGTAGGTTGGTTCGATACCAATAAAAATCGAAAGCCTTAAAAACGTCTATCCCTTCCGATCCAGAAGTCTCTGTTGGAAATTTATCCCAAGAAATAATCCCAGAGGTGTGGGTTGTGCGTCACGGCGTCACAGGATATTCACCACTAGGCTAGCATGATGGTGAAACGCGGAAAACCGAAATGTCATGTCAAACTAAATGAATTAGGGGCGTGGTGAAACCGTTTGCTTATCTATACACTCTGCCTAAAGAAAAGAAATTTTAAGAGAGTTAAAAAACAACGAGACCCCAATTTTTTGTAGATGCACACAAACGGGAAGAAACAGTGGCATGATATATACCGAAATTAGGTTAAATACACCGAAAGGTTAATCGTCGTTATTTCCGGGGAAGAGGAGTAGAGGTCATTTCTTTGTCCTCTCTTGACTGGCTTTATTTTCCTAAATTTTCTACAGTCATCACGTATCCCACGTGGAATAAAAAATTAAGAGTAACTAGAATAGATGATACAAAGTGTTTAAAAGGCAGAGGAAGTTAGAGAGGACAAAGTAACAAAGAAGCAAACGCCGGGCCCCTCGCTGGGTGCGCCTCTCTGGACCCGGCCCACGCGGCAGAGGAGCACAGCCTAACCCTAACCGGGGCCGCAGGGGGTGCAGTAAGGGCACTGAGCTCTTACCGACACGAAGGAAGTGGGGGGCTGCTCACTCAGGGTCAGCCCTGGGGGGTGCAAGTGCTGGGCCCGAGGGAGCAACTGGATCCACCTAGGGGGTGGGGAGGGGGCAGAGGGAAGCGGTCCCTGGCGGTTATCTGGGACTCTGACACTTGGGATCACTGGGCTGGGCCCCAAGCTACCAAAGAACCTACTGCTCGGCTTTCCTGACAACACCCAGCGGTGCTCAGGGTGCAGCTCATCCAGGGACCCACCTGGGCGGGGCCGGCGGGACTCAGGGGCCTCTCCGTCAAGTCCCAGAGCCTGCTGTCCTGGCCCCTTGGCAGTGACCCGGGGGTGGACGTCACGATCCCCACCCATCCATTTTATACAAGAACCAGAGGCCGGGGAGGCTCTGAGCTTGGCCAAGGGCCCAGGGATGCCGATGCCCAGGCTGAGGGGCTCTGCCCCTCACCCTGCCCCTCCAGGTGGTGGAAGTGGGGTGTTCCTGCCCACCCAGGTGACAGGGAGGAAGAGCAGCCTGGGCAGAGACGGAGGCCGAGGGACACTGCCTGCCCCAGCACAGTGCTCAGGGCAGTGACCGCCCAGCCCTCGTGGGAAGCTGCGACAGGCTCTCGCCCCAGCCCAGTGGCCTCCGGGGAAAGTGATCCCGAGACCTGCGGCTCTCAGAGCCACCTGATAGCCTGAGCAGGCGCCAGGTTTCCTACTCACCATCTGGCCCTGGGCGCTCAGGCTGCCAACCCCTCCCCTTCCCATCAAGGCCCCCCCCCAATATGGGAGTTATCTTGGGAAGGGTGAGGGCCTGGTGGACGGCCCCGGGCAGTCGGGCGCTGCACGCCACGCCCCTGTCTTTCGGACCTCCCAGAAGCAGGGGGACATCCGAACTGGAACCAGAAGGCGCTGAGGGACCCCCGGTCCAATCATCAGGGACCCCTCCTCTGACAGGTCCCAGGGTGCACAGAACTAGCAAGGGGGCTGGAGTCAGGGGCCAGGGCTTCAGTCCCTGGCTGTGGCACTGGC
>NW_011889026.1:129461-131624 GCF_000151845.1 Pteropus vampyrus | reverse complement strand
TGACTGGCTTTATTTTCCTAAATTTTCTACAGTCATCACGTATCCCACGTGGAATAAAAAATTAAGAGTAACTAGAATAGATGATACAAAGTGTTTAAAAGGCAGAGGAAGTTAGAGAGGACAAAGTAACAAAGAAGCAAACGCCGGGCCCCTCGCTGGGTGCGCCTCTCTGGACCCGGCCCACGCGGCAGAGGAGCACAGCCTAACCCTAACCGGGGCCGCAGGGGGTGCAGTAAGGGCACTGAGCTCTTACCGACACGAAGGAAGTGGGGGGCTGCTCACTCAGGGTCAGCCCTGGGGGGTGCAAGTGCTGGGCCCGAGGGAGCAACTGGATCCACCTAGGGGGTGGGGAGGGGGCAGAGGGAAGCGGTCCCTGGCGGTTATCTGGGACTCTGACACTTGGGATCACTGGGCTGGGCCCCAAGCTACCAAAGAACCTACTGCTCGGCTTTCCTGACAACACCCAGCGGTGCTCAGGGTGCAGCTCATCCAGGGACCCACCTGGGCGGGGCCGGCGGGACTCAGGGGCCTCTCCGTCAAGTCCCAGAGCCTGCTGTCCTGGCCCCTTGGCAGTGACCCGGGGGTGGACGTCACGATCCCCACCCATCCATTTTATACAAGAACCAGAGGCCGGGGAGGCTCTGAGCTTGGCCAAGGGCCCAGGGATGCCGATGCCCAGGCTGAGGGGCTCTGCCCCTCACCCTGCCCCTCCAGGTGGTGGAAGTGGGGTGTTCCTGCCCACCCAGGTGACAGGGAGGAAGAGCAGCCTGGGCAGAGACGGAGGCCGAGGGACACTGCCTGCCCCAGCACAGTGCTCAGGGCAGTGACCGCCCAGCCCTCGTGGGAAGCTGCGACAGGCTCTCGCCCCAGCCCAGCGGCCTCCGGGGAAAGTGATCCCGAGACCTGCGGCTCTCAGAGCCACCTGATAGCCTGAGCAGGCGCCAGGTTTCCTACTCACCATCTGGCCCTGGGCGCTCAGGCTGCCAACCCCTCCCCTTCCCATCAAGGCCCCCCCCCAATATGGGAGTTATCTTGGGAAGGGTGAGGGCCTGGTGGACGGCCCCGGGCAGTCGGGCGCTGCACGCCACGCCCCTGTCTTTCGGACCTCCCAGAAGCAGGGGGACATCCGAACTGGAACCAGAAGGCGCTGAGGGACCCCCGGTCCAATCATCAGGGACCCCTCCTCTGACAGGTCCCAGGGTGCACAGAACTAGCAAGGGGGCTGGAGTCAGGGGCCAGGGCTTCAGTCCCTGGCTGTGGCACTGGCTGGCCCAACTAAGTCCCATCAGTAAAGTAGGGGTGAAATTAGATTCTCCCGTCAGAAGGTGACACTGAGGGTTAAATGGAAATGTGCTTGAGACCACACCCAGCACAGCCAGGCCCCTGGCAGAGGGATGTGGGCCTGGGGGGTGGGGGGTGGTTCTGAGTGCACGCAGCAGCCTGCACTTGGCTCCTGACACAGAGAGTGCTCCTCCCCAGCCACCACGAGGGGGCCCCGGCCCCCAGCCTCCGCCCACCCCGCCCTGCCCGCTCCAAGGGGTGAACGGAAGCCGCACCTACTTGAGGATGTCTTTCTTATTGAAGAATGTACAGTCCTGCGGAGGAAAACGCACAGTCAGTGGTGGTGTGGGCCGGCTCCTCCTTCCACAGACCCGCGTGGGGGGCAGCGCGTGCGGGGAGCAGCCCTGGACGGTGCTGGGGGCGGAGGAGTCACAACCACCCTCCCTGCCCCACGCCCCTGGGGACGGCTGTCCAGTGGGTCGAGGAATCGTCTCCTAAAACTTTAGGCCTGGCCCAGGGGGCTGAGTGCAGACGTGGGAGCTGGGAGGGGGCAGAGCTGGCTGCTTCCGATCTGAGGGGCCAGTGGGTGTCCCGTGGGGTCACCAGGGCAGTGGCTGGGAGACAATTCAGGAGTGAGGATGAATAGTTCACCCCCCGAGAAGAGAGCCTCGCGTCAGTGAGTCTGAGTGGCCGCGGGCAGCAGCCTCGTGCTCAGAGACCGAGCTCCGGGCACACAGGGCGGGGAAGATCAGCATCTACCCAGTGTCTGAAGCCACAGGAATGAACGAGTCACACTGGGAAGGCAGTGGAGAGACTGTGGGGAGGGACTGGTGCCATCTGGACAGGGGCAAGGGCGTCAGCCATTTTCAAAGCCACTCTGGT
>NW_011889026.1:124503-126191 GCF_000151845.1 Pteropus vampyrus | reverse complement strand
TCTCCATCTCACAGATGAGGTCACTGAGGCTGCGGTGGTGCAGCAACTTGCCTGGGGGCCCACAGCTGGGAAGCGGCAGAACCCGGCTGGCCCCAGGCACTGGTCAGCCCCCACCATACCGGACCGAAGAGGAGGCCGGGACTTTATGTTTTAAAACAGGTAGGTGGTTTGTCGCCTTCACCACTTGGGAGGCTCCACCTCTAGTTTCTGGATTTACTAGGTCTGGGGTGGCCAAGAATGTGGGCATCTACAAGTTCACAGGTGGTGTGGACGCTGCTGCCCCAGCCCCGGAGACTCAGGCCGGCTACCCATCCCTCGTTTATACAGGCCTTGTGGAACAGGGGCCTCAGCCGTGGGAAAGACGTCAGGATATGTGAACAGAAATTAAGAGAATGTGGAATTTTAGAGCAGAAACGGGCTTTCGTAAGACTGTCCCCATCTGCATTTCCCCTTTCTCCCGTATTAGAGTTGGGGAAACTGAAGCCTTTCCAAACCTCACAGTCACTGTCACAAAAGTTCTCCCTCTTCCCATCTTAGATCCCGCATGCTCATGCACGGCCAGTGTTCAGATGCTGTGCTGCCACACCCCCTCATGATCGCTCATCCCTGTGCACTGGCGTTCCAGCCGCTCCGGGCAGAGAAGCCAGAATCTCTGCAGAGGATGTTTTCAGTCCCCGGAGTCCCCTCTTCCCATAGGTGACAAATAGAAGCACCCACCTGACTACAAAACTCCTGTAACAAATCCTTTCTGATGGCTATTGCCAGTGTCCTGAACGAGGCCCTCTCTCCCCAGCTATTACCACGATGCTGTGAGGAAGGTCAAAAGGTACAGTTCCCACGCTACAGATTAGAAGCCCTGGGCTCAGGCAGAGTGACTTGCCTAGTGCCGCCCAGCTGGGAAGTGGCAAAGCAAGGCTCAGCCTCATCTTCTTATCCCTAATCACGTGCCTCTCCGGCTCCCAGATGTTGGATGTGGGCCCTGAGGACAGCGTGTGTGTTTGTTTGCAGGGAGGGTGGACGGAGGGGGTGCACGGAAGCGTCGATTCCCTGCACTGTGCCCATTTACTGAATATGGTTATTCCATGAACGTCTCTTAAGTCTGTTGATTTGGTGTCATTATCCCATTCACAGATGAAGAAATAATCTCAGAGAAGGTGATTCGCCCAAGGTTACGCAGCCGGTAATGAGTAGATTTATATCTGGGCCCTGTCTAGGGCAGGGGGACATGTAGTTACCGCTTCTATAGGCTTCTATAGGCATCGAGAACATATCACAACAAAAATCCTGTCCTCCTGGAATTTACCCCCGGGGAGAGGAGACAAACAGGAAATCGACAAGTGAAATATGCATGGTATGTCAGGAGGTGAGATAAATGCTACGGAAAAATAAAGCAGGGAAGGGAGAAAGACCTTAGGGAGGAGGGGTTGCCATTTAAAATGGAGTGGTCGAGACAGTAGCCTTCAGGAAAATGAAAATCGAAACCGAAAGGAGACACCACTTCACCCCCTCTACGACGGCCGCAATAAAAAAGGCAGTCAATAACAAGCGCCTCGCACGTAGGATGCGCGCAGTCAGGGTCCTATCTAAACGGTGGGTCAATGAATGGAGGAGGAGCCGGGGCAGTCCGCGGGGGAGATCCGAACCTGCAGCTTCCGGGTCGTGGCTGAGTACGTCACCGGGAGACGAGC
>NW_011889026.1:122935-123503 GCF_000151845.1 Pteropus vampyrus | reverse complement strand
GGAGAGGAGACAAACAGGAAATCGACAAGTGAAATATGCATGGTATGTCAGGAGGTGAGATAAATGCTACGGAAAAATAAAGCAGGGAAGGGAGATAGACCTTAGGGAGGAGGGGTTGCCATTTAAAATGGAGTGGTCAAGACAGTAGCCTTCAGGAAAATGAAAATCGAAACCGAAAGGAGACACCACTTCACCCCCTCTACGACGGCCGCAGTAAAAAAGGCAGTCAATAACAAGCGCCTCGCATGTAGGATGCGCGCAGTCAGGGTCCTATCTAAACGGTGGGTCAATGAATGGAGGAGGAGCCGGGGCAGTCCGCGGGGGAGATCCGAACCTGCAGCTTCCGGGTCGTGGCTGAGTACGTCACCGGGAGACGAGCCCGGCGATTGGCCAGCGGCGGCGGCGCCTGTCCCAGTGGGCGGGCTCCGGGGCGGGGCTTCTTGGGGGCGTGGCCCGGCGCGGGCTGCGCGGCTGCGCACTCCGGCAGCGCTGTCGCCGCGGTGAGAGGGACGCGATGGCGGGACCCGCGTGGATGTCCAAGGTGAGCGCGGGGCGGACGGGCGGCGAT
>NW_011889026.1:121195-122885 GCF_000151845.1 Pteropus vampyrus | reverse complement strand
TCTGGGAAACCTGAACCTTCGGAATCACTGGCCCCTGTGGCGGGGAGGGGGACACGAAATGCTGCCGTCACTCACTCGGGTAACTTGGGGTTATCCGCAGACGCCCCAGCGGCCCGGCGGGCTGGACGGAGGGAGGGAGAGGTGAGGCTCTCGGGTTTCACGGTTCTCATTTCTCTGACCCGGCAGGGCCGGCGGGGGCCAGCTGGGCTCTGGCCAAGGCTCAGAGCCCATCACGGGCTCCGAAGGGGAACCCAAGGCCGGCTGGTCTAAGTGGGCACCAGGCTCCTCGCCCCCTCACAGCTCCTCCTCACTCAGCCAGGTCTGCCTGCTCCCTGCGCCCACCTGCGAGCCTCGCGCACGCTGTGCCCCATGTGGAACGCTGCCTGCCGGCCCATCTGGGCCTGCGTTGTTCCTGAACCTTCTCGGCAAAGCAAGAGCCCCTTCCCTCCTGGTCTCCCACTCCCTCCGCCAGCACACCGTTCACTCGCTGCCTGCCCCTCACGAGACCACACTGGGGGCGAGAAGCACGCGCAGCACCCCCAGACATAAAGACTGAGCCTCAGATTCGTGATTCAAATGTTCGGGTGAGCCTGACAGGGCAGGGTCCTGAACGGCTCCTCGGCCTCTGTTTACCCTTCTGTAAAATGGCGCCAACGATCCAGCTCACGGTGATGTCTCAGGAGTCGACGGTCAGGACGTGAGTCACAGCACCCAGCACGCTTGCTAGATGTGGCTCCGCACTCCTTGGGGCCTCCCGTGGGGCTGAGGACTCTGTCGTCGACGACCGGGGCTTCCGGGAGGAGCGAGGCCTTCCTTTCCCCTCTGCCCACATCACAGGCCCCACGCTTCGAGCCCGACACCCCAACGACACCCATGCGACTATGGAGACCCTACTGGTGTCATCCCTCCCACAGCACACTCCACACAGGTGACAACAGTCTGGCCCTCTGCCTGGGGGAGCGGGAAGGAGGCATCGGAGTGGGGCTTGGAAGGATGTGGCCATCTGGAGGGGAGACATCCCACGGCAGAGACGAAGCGGGGGTTCTGGCCTGTGGGGGGACTGCGCACCATGGTGGGTGGCGGGCAGGCTGGCCAGGCTCGGGGGACAAGCCTCGGCTGGGCTTCATCTGCAGCCGCGGGAGTTGCGCAGGGGCGGGAGGGCATTGGGGTCTCATCTGGGCAGCTCCCTGGCTCCTGAGGAAGAGGACCTAGAAGGGTCTGAGGGGTGGCTGCTGGGGACCCGAGGGAGCTGGGAGAGGTGACCGTGAAGACTAGTGCCTGGCTGGCCTCCTTGCTCCGAGTACTTCCAGGCTGGAGCCAGAGGGAGAGACCCCAACGGATAAACAAGAGGCTCCCAACTTAAAACCGCGTTGCGGGGCTCACTCCCAAGCCAGGCGGGACCCCAGCTCCGTTCTCCTTTACAGAAGGGGGCTCTCCTGGGCCGCTTCCCGGGATGTGGGGGTCTCCCCTGCAGCGAAGACTCTGAGGAGTCGCGGCCCAAGGTCACGCTCGGAGTGAAGGCAGAGGCCGGTGTGACCCCGGGAGCCGGCTTTCGGGGGGTGGGGGGAGCGGCAGCGGCCGAAAGCCGAGGGGAGGGGCGCGGGCTCACCTGGTAGTTGTCCAGCTGCTCCTCGGTGAAGATGGTCTGCTTGTTCCCCATGGTGCGCGCGGCCGCCGGGCCCCGCGCGCA
>NW_011889026.1:119081-121145 GCF_000151845.1 Pteropus vampyrus | reverse complement strand
ACTTCCATGTCATTGTCTAACCCGAAGCCGGTCCCTTAATCACTGAGTTTACACTTAAGACCTAATCTGTGGCAGGTACACGAAGCCTTCAGAATAAGAGACTAAAGCGGCACTTTTGATAATCAACGTGCTAGTCGATCTGTCTTGCTTTTATTGTGGCCTACAAGAAAAAAAATAAACCACATAGATATTGAGAAAGTATTGGGTTGTGGACTCAGAAGACAAGGTTCTCCTCTGACACGGACTCCCTGTGTGACCTTTGACAGTCATTTGACCTCTGTGGGGCCAGTTTTTCCCTTCGGGGATTGGAATAGAAGGTGCCTCAGAGACAGGTCATCTGAGGAAAATCCAGTGTCTGAGCTAAAAAAGTATAGTTTCATTTTACCTTCGACATCTTTGACAGCTTTTAGTCGTGAAATTGACTTTAAAAGTATACTGTACTTAAGTTCTCCAAGCAAAGGTAAACTGAGTATTTAGGTTTTCAGATCTGAGGTAGCTTGCCACATTGAGCTAATACATGAGAAAATATTCCTGGGAAGTTCTCGCATATCTCCGCAAACGTGCAGCATCAGCAGCCGTCAGAAGTGGCTTCGCCTCTGCTTCTTGCTGCGTGTGGTTTAATTCTGTGCATGGCATTTCTCTGTTAATATTAATATAGGTCTCTCGGCTGCTAGGGGCGTTCCACAACCCAAAACAGGTGACCAGAGGTTTTGCTGGTGGTGTGAGTATAATTACCTTTTTTATTTTTTCCTTTTAGAAGTTTCTCAAGAAAGATGCTCTAACACATTTGTTAGATAGCCCCTGATCTCCATTTATTTAAAATTAGAGAAAATTGGCCATACTTATACTGTATATTAATACTGTCGGCTAACATGTATGAACTTATCAGGCCACGTTTAAAAGAATTATATTACAGCTGGCTATGTAAGCCTGTCGCATTAATATCTCCTTAAGGAGCCTTGTTAAAAATAGATCGAAATTTCCCTTGAGCCTGTGCCTTTTTTTCACAGTCTCGTCTTGGTAAGACAGTTTTCTTCAAACCCACTACGAGTTGAGAAAAATTGTTGAGAAGCTTCAAAACCTGCTTTGCATTTTTATTTTGTGAGCTTCCCTAAAAACAGTAGATTGGTCGCCCATTCGGAGTGCCTCAGACGTCCGCGAGGCCCGTAGGCTTGTGCTCTCCCTACGCAGTCTTAGAGACTGTCCGGTTAGTGGAGCATCTATTTCTCATCGACTCTGCTGCTTTTAGAATTCCCGGCATTGGAGTTCTGTGCTTTAAAAGCTGATAACCACATTTTTAGAGCATTCTAAGACTGTGGGTCAGTGACTTTCTACGCGGTTTTATTTTACGTCTTCCTACAGAACCTGATTTGTGTTTCATGATTCTTATACTCCCATATGACATCTTACTCCATGAGGGATTTGTAAGAGCATAGTACTTTTTTCCATTCATGTTCTATACCGTGGAATAAAGTCGATTTTTCTGGTGGCCTGATGACATTGATTGAGACTACTTGGGAGAACAAGAAGAAGCCAGAAGGTTCTGGGCTCTGCTCATACAAAGATGCAGAATATGGCTGCACTTACAGGCTCAAGGACGGCGAAGCGTTTTAAACACATTCTGAAAGCTAATGAGATCATCATTGCGCTCTGCTATTATTTAATTTTTAGGCTATCCATTAAAAAATTGTTTTATCCTGGCAGGGAAGGGGCTATATTTGAAAGAAAGAAAAGGAAAAACTAATTTTTAAAAAGATTTCTTCGATGTACAGAAAAATTCAGAAATAATTAGTCTACCTGTTCAGGGAGTATCACCGGAGGGCGAGACCAGGGAAACGAATCAGTGATTTAAGGAAGCGTAGTTGCAGGCAGCGGGGATAGACCATCGTCTAGACCAAACCTCCACGTGGAGGACTGTCCCCAAATCGTGATGTATCATTTCCAAATGGAGAGAGAGAGGGTCTGAATATCATCTCAAGTCACTTGAATCCTCTCATTATTCCTCTTTGCACATTTTTATTTCTGTGTTTGCAACGCTAGCTTCGTTTTGTTTGAAGCCTTTGA
>NW_011889026.1:115204-117624 GCF_000151845.1 Pteropus vampyrus | reverse complement strand
TGTCACCATGGTCTAATTTTAGAGTGTTTTCATCACCCAGAAGAAACCTCATACTCATCGGCAGTCCCTCCCTGTTCCCCCTGCGGCTCTCGCCCCGCCCCACACCAGCCCCAGGGACCCCCCGACCTGCTCCTTGCCCCGTAGGTCTGCCCGCTCCGGGCGTTTCACATGAAGTCTCATGATGTGCGGTCCTCTATGGCCGGTTCCTTTTGCTCAGCGCGATGCCTTCATCCGTGAGTCGCGCTATGGAAGGTTTCTGGGAGCTCCGTTTCCCCTCCCGATGATGCTCTAATTATAGCCTTGTTAAGAGCTGTGATGAAAGGAGTGGGCAGGTGGAAGCTAGGAGTCTGAGCAGACAGGGACTGGGCACGCTAGACAACGACACCTGCTGGGCGTCGGTCACGTTCGGGCTTTGCAGCTCACTGTGCTCTGGTGTGGCATCTAGGCGCCCATCCAGTGGGAGGAGCGGAACGTCACCGCCATTCAAGGGCCCGGAGGGAAGTGGATGATCCCTGCAGAGGCCAAGGAGTCCATGGACAAGAACAAGATGGGCCTCAAAGGTACTCTGAAGTGGCCGTGACGGCACCGTGGGTCTCCACTGCCAGGGCTAGACTTTTGAAAGTTATGCATTTAAGCTGAATAAGGCCAGCCTTCTACGGAGCAGCTCACCCATAGTGAGATGCTTTGTTTTTCGTGTGGGGACGTATTTTCCCCAGTGAAAACATTCAGTATTCTTGGCCAATGTCGAATGAAAGTCCATGGCTATCTTCATCTAGATTTATCTTTTGCATAATTTTTACATTTTATTTGAATCAGTACATACTTAAGGTCACGGTTCAGAATAGTGGCGTGTGACAGGTTTAGATTCGGCACCGGCTGTAAACCCAGACAGGCCAGCTCGGGTCTTCCTTGCCCTCTGCTGGCCGGGCAGCCAGCCTCGATGGGCTGGTTCACCGTGCGGAGAGCATCAGACTCAGAAACAGCACCTGTCTGTCCTTTCAGGTGACTCCTGCCCTGCGGCGCAGGTGTCCCTGGGTCGTGAGGCACACGCGTTAGGTCACACCGCCACCTCACGCCCAGGGAAAGGGCCCTGGCACAGCTCTGATGGAGAAATGAGAGAGAATTTTCTAGTCAACACCGTGCGCTCGTGTTTACGGGCGGGGGGCCTCCTGCCATCTGTGTGATCTTCTTTATTACAGGCCCTTTAAAGACCCCAATAGCGGCTGGCCACCCATCCATGAATTTGTTGCTGCGTAAAACGTTCGACCTCTATGCAAATGTCCGGCCGTGTGTCTCGATCGAAGGCTATAAGACCCCTTACCACGACGTAGATATTGTCACCATCCGAGAGAACACGGAAGGGGAGTACAGTGGGATCGAGCACGTGGTATGTGCGTTCGGATCCGCTTTGTCCTTGGTCGGGCTGCTTCCTGTGCACTGGGCAGGCTTTTGGGTTCCCAGCTGGACACACCCCCAGAGGCGGTGCGCCTGGGCCTCTGTGAGGCGTGCGCGTCCGTCCCGGTCCCGGGTGTCCGGCCCGTGGTGCTCACGGGATGCGGGAGGAATGGGGCCTGGGCCTGGGGACGCGCCCTCCGCTTGAACGTGGAAGCCGCGGTCACAGGCGCATTCCATCGTGTGACTCAGTTTTCCTCGTCTGTGTGGTGGGCGTCCAGCACCTGCCTCATAGGGCTGGGCCAGCAGGAACCCCACTGACTCTCGCGCGCGCCACCGGCGCCGCCGTCCGGGGCCCACCCGTGGGCACGGCCTTTGCAGGGGGTGGGACCGCCTGTCTTCCAGATCGTGGACGGGGTCGTGCAGAGCATCAAGCTCATCACCGAGGAGGCGAGCAGGCGCATCGCCGAGTTCGCCTTCGAGTACGCCCGGAACAACCACCGGAGCAACGTCACCGCCGTGCACAAAGCCAACATCATGTGAGTCCCTGCGGGGCGACGGCAGGCTTTCCTTCCGCGCTCCGGCCTGCCCCCCCGATTCCCGGTGTCTGAAAAACACCGGGTCAGGTGCACCCGTCTTCGCGACGTCCCGCGTAACGGGCCTCGCCGCTCTGAGGGGCGCAGCTGGGGGTTCTGGTCCTGGGAGGCGGGACGGGCCCAGAAGGTCAGAGAAGGGAGCTGTGGGCCCCGGAGCCCCTGACTGGCCGGGCAGCCTTCTGAGTGGAATGGTGGGCGTGCTGTGGCGCTGCCACCACGGGGAACCTAGCGCTTTAGAGCCTCGTGGCCAGTCTGCTCAAGGCCATCCCCGAATGTCTAAAGAAACGGCTATCCTCGCCTAGGAAAAGCGCTGGACACGTAAAGTAGTAAAACCATTTATATAACTCAGTGAGTTAGCCTTTTAAAGCGACTTTGCCGTTTTCTTACTAATAGGTTATTTGGTAATTATTGCTGGATAACATGGCTGCCTAA
>NW_011889026.1:113887-115154 GCF_000151845.1 Pteropus vampyrus | reverse complement strand
GGGCCTCGCCGCTCTGAGGGGCGCAGCTGGGGGTTCTGGTCCTGGGAGGCGGGACGGGCCCAGAAGGTCAGAGAAGGGAGCTGTGGGCCCCGGAGCCCCTGACTGGCCGGGCAGCCTTCTGAGTGGAATGGTGGGCGTGCTGGGGCGCTGCCACCACGGGGAACCTAGCGCTTTAGAGCCTCGTGGCCAGTCTGCTCAAGGCCATCCCCGAATGTCTAAAGAAACGGCTATCCTCGCCTAGGAAAAGCGCTGGACACGTAAAGTAGTAAAACCATTTATATAACTCAGTGAGTTAGCCTTTTAAAGCGACTTTGCCGTTTTCTTACTAATAGGTTATTTGGTAATTATTGCTGGATAACATGGCTG
The DNA here is from genome assembly GCF_000151845.1 of Pteropus vampyrus. NCBI lineage: Eukaryota > Metazoa > Chordata > Mammalia > Chiroptera > Pteropodidae > Pteropus > Pteropus vampyrus. The sequence goes on along the minus strand of NW_011889026.1, from coordinate 114,788 downwards.
CCTAAGAAAACAATTTCGCTCTAACTGAAATCAGATACTCTGGCTTCTAGAACCGAAATTTCTTGAATTTACTTCTCCAATGCTTTTCTTTCTGCAAGGTTTTGCTTTCAACGATTTTTATTTGATTAAATACAGGCGGATGTCAGATGGGCTTTTTCTGCAAAAATGCAGGGAAGTTGCAGAAAACTGTAAAGACATTAAATTTAACGAGATGTACCTGGATACGGTGTGTTTGAACGTAAGTGTCGCCCCCGGCCGCCGGCTCCTTTCGGGCTGCGTGCCGTGTCCCTGCGCCTCTGACTTAACACACGGACGCGTTTCTTGTAGATGGTCCAGGACCCGTCCCAGTTCGACGTGCTTGTTATGCCGAACTTGTATGGCGACATCCTGAGGTGAGGAATCTATACGTGTCTGAAAAGAAATTGTAGTTTAAAAATCTCCGTCAAGGATTATAAAATAGCATGTGCCGTAAGGTACGAGTTCTCGCCGTTGAGGTGGCTGCAGTAGTCACCTGTGGGTGGGCTATTCCCTCATTTCTGTGTCCTGTCAGCTCTGGGCTATGGATCCCCGGTCGTTAGCTCCTTCGGATTTTTCAGATGTCGTACCGGGTGGTTGGGTAATTGAGTTCCTATGGCTAGGAAGGTGGGTGTTCGTTTTTTACAGACATTTTGGTAACCTTTGACATAATTTCAGACCAACAGAAAAGTAACATTTTTCCACACTCACCGTGTTAGTCCCTCTCTCCTTTTTTCTACGCCCACACACACACACAGACGACATTGGCCACACGGTGATTTTCCGAGTTCACTGTCTCTTCTGCATTCGTTAGTTGGCGTTCTGTAAGGACAAGCATTTTCTTGTCTCGTGTGTATCTGTTGTTCATTTGTACCCATTAGGACTC
>NW_011889026.1:109336-113355 GCF_000151845.1 Pteropus vampyrus | reverse complement strand
GACATCGCGGGCACGGACATGGCCAACCCCACGGCCCTGCTGCTCAGCGCGGTGATGATGCTGCGCCACATGGGGCTGGTCAGCCACGCCGCGAAGATCGAGGCAGCCTGCTTCGCCACCATCAAGGATGGGAAGGTACCGCGGCCTCACAGGCTGGCCCCTGACCCGTGGCAAAACAGACACGATGCAAAGTGCACCTTTTTGATCCTTCCGACGCGTTCGGGTCAGTGCTGTTAAGCACTGTCACACTGCTGTGTGACCGCCACCACCGCCCATCTCCAGCCCTTTCCTCATTTTCCTGAACGGAAACCGTCTTCACTAAGCACTGACTCCCCATCTCCTGCCGTCCGTCCCCCAACACCACCACACACCCTTTGCTTCATTTATGACTTTGACTCCTCTAGGGACCTCGTGTAAGTGGGGTCATAGATTTGTCATCTTGTGGCTGGATTTCACGTGGCATAGTGTCTTCAAGATTGGCTCCTTTTTAGAAAATTCTGTAGTTCGAAATGATTTCTTACAGCCAAAACAAAAAATCCGAGCTTGTTTTTGATAGCCTGGTAGCCACGCTGAAGGGCAAGTGATCGTGTTAGTTCTTTATTCCGACGCCGTTTGTGAAGTTACGGAGCCGGTGGACGGCACCTGCGTCAGGCGTCACCCGCAGCCCTCTGGTAGTTGTGCGGCATGCGGCGTGCGGGGTGCGGGAGAGCGAGGGGCAGTGTGGCTGTCTGGGGTCCAGGAGGGGGAGCTGCCAGAAACGGGGGGCCGCAGAGAGCCTCTCACTTGAAGAGGAAGTTTCAGAGCTGGTGACTTTGAACATCGCCCAACATTTAAAGTAGGGCAGAACGTCATAAGCTTTTAAACTTGAGGGACCCTAGGGGTTTATGAAACCTCCGGTCTGGTCTGCTCTCGTTAAACGTCCACACCGCAGACGTTCTCTTCAGGTCTGTTGCGGGGACAAAGGCCTTTCCCAGGCCTCCTGGGGCAGGCGGGCGCACCCCTCGAAAAGAGGGGCTCATGCAGGACAGCAGCCCAGTAACCGCCTAGTGGCCTCCTCACCAGGGGTTTTAAATTTGACGGTTGCTCTTTCCTTTCAGAGTTTAACGAAAGATTTGGGAGGCAGTGCGAAATGCTCCGACTTCACAGAAGAAATCTGTCGCCGAGTGAAAGACTTAGATTAAGGCTTCTGCAGGAGCTGTCCACACCAGTCACTCTGGACAGACCCACGTGGCCGTGTTAGGACACACACCCCGTTCCACGTGCGCTTGGCTTGCTTGTTTCCTGCCCGACTACACGCTAGATCTGGCCTTTCCGTAAAAATCTGTGCAAAGGATGCAGATGATGTCCCTTGGCCTCCTTTCAAAGGACTTTTTCCAAATGCTCGTTTTATTTGTTAAATGTCTATTTGGTTATTTGGTATACATTTTTTGTAAACTCTAAGCAGACTGTATTGTTTGCCATTGTGAACCATTTTACACTTCGGTTAAAAGTTTTTCCTTAGCTGTAAATACGATACAGAATTAATAAGAGAAAACTTCTAACTTTTTAAAGAGAAAGTTTTCCTTGGTTTACGAAAAATATAATAGACATAGAACGGTATTGATATAATAGCACCGATGACATTCTTATCAGTGGACGGGCACGAGAGAAGTTTCCTAGGAAAAGGCTCACACTCAAAACGGAGTACAGCTTCTTTCTTAGTGACATGGAAAATTAAGACAGATTTGTCCTTTATATGAATTACTGAATATGAATAAAGACTCCAGATCAAAGAAATCTGTAATGAGATGTAATTTTTGTTACTAAGATACAGGTAACATATTGGCCACAAAGACACAAATGCATTGTTTGACTGTTACCTTGAGATTTGCTGTTCCCTTGGGGGGCGCTTCCTTGTCACCCGATGCTGTCGAGCACCATGCGTGACACAGCCGGGGGGCCCCGGGACTGGCCCGGTCAACGTGGGAGCTGACCACCATGCGTGGTGACGCTCCTGCAGCATGCGTAATCACACTCCAGCTGACCCTGCTAACAGGCCTGACCCCAGGGCTGTCGATTTTGTCCCTTGGCACCAGGCCCGGCAGACTCCGCCCTGGGGAGGCTAGGCTCGGCATTGACCTTTGGGTACCTTGCCCCACCCCCGCCCAGAGCATGATTTTTCGACATCTTCAGACACTGAGTCTCTATCTCTATTATATTGAACACTCTCATCCTTTGGCCCGAAACCCAAGGCAACTCATGACCTCCCTTGCCCCTTGTGTAATGTCACAAACCCGTGGCTTTGCATAACGTGCCCGGGTCACGGAGATTTCTTAAGGACAAATATGCCTGTCTGGGTGCCGCTCTAGGCTCGTAACCAGACTTACAACCTTACGTGTACTGTGCTCTGTTCAAGCTGCCGCTTCCTCTGTTTTACGGGATTGTGCTAATTATTTTGGGGCTCGCTAATAAAGAATTCCAAAACTGACCGAGACACATGCTTTCTCTCCCTGGTTCCGTCAGATGCCTCGGGTCGGTGTGGCTCGGCTTGTACTGTGAATGGCAGCGTCAGGTGTCAGGGCAGGGGTGGCAAGGTGGCGGCACCTGCAGAGTCGGCTGCTTGACCGGCTCCACCTGACCCTTTGGCGCCTTCGCTCACGCCAGGCGCAGGGGTCACCCACACGCCTGTCGCGCACAGCCCTGTGGGTTAAACCCCCGGCGCCCCCTGGACTGGTTCCCCCTGCTTAAAAAAAAAAAAAATCAGGTCCTTGCCGACAATTCTGCTAAGGAGTTTAATATCCAAATGACACGTGAAATGTAAGCAGCGGGTCTATGAAGCATCGCGTCAGCTGGCGTGCGTGTGGAGGAAAGCCCAGGAAAGGAGTGGCAGGTCAGCGGATCCCAACCGGGCCCCAGAAGGGGCGAGTGAGTTACAACCGTTGGCTTTCCCGCAGCACACATGGCAACACGAGCCGACTTCCCCTCCTCCCCACACCGCCTACCCGGTGAGCCGGCAGCCATAAAATCTACCTGGAACGAAGGCCAAAATCTGTCAGCTGTTTAGGTCTGGAAGGAGAACTGGTCTCCTGTCACCTGAACAAAAAGCAACGCTTAAAACTAGACACACGCAGCTTCGGAATCGTCAGCTGTCGTGGGCACGAGACCTAGCGAGTGCAGACTCCGGTGCCGCAACCGGCCAGGGGGCCTAGGAGACCCGCCGGGAGTCCGCATGCCCTGACCCAAGAGGACGCGGGCTCGGGAACACGCCCCCGCCGCCTTCACGAGACGCCGGGGGACCCGGTCACTTGCTGTGCTCTTGGGAGAAGGAGTCGATGATGGCTTTGTACTTCTCCAAGACCGTGAACCGTTTCAGTTTCATCGTGGGACCTAAAGGAGAGATTAGAAGAACTGAGTGAGGCCTGGGCTCCGAGACGCCCGAGAAGGTACGAAGTAAAGACCTCGCCGCTGGCGTGGAGCAGCCAGCCTGAGACGGCCCTCGGCCGTCCGTGCTCCCGCCGGTCACCCCCCCCGCCCCCCATGGCACAGCGGCCTTGGTCTGGGTGGCAGTCTGTCGCTTCCGAGAACAGTCACGAGAGGCTGCAGCTCCTCTCATATACACAGTGAAGTGCGAGCCGCGTCCACCTCACCCTCTACCCGCGCCCGCTTCTGATCCTCAGCGCATTTGTCGATCCGTCCTTTGAAGGAGCAGAGGATTCGAGCCACCCAGACAGCGAAAGACGAGTTGGTCCAGGCTGCTCAGACCATCCTCCCCGGGGCTGCGGCTGCTGCGTTGTGGGGACACAGAGAGGCCTGTGCAGGGGTCCACTGGTTTGGCCGACAGCCCTCCCGCTCCAGCTGACATTTGCTGTACCCACGGGAGAGGCCCCACGGGCCACCCAGCTAAGCGGCTGGGTTTCTGGCCCACAGAAACTAACACCAAGTGCTTACTGCCGGGTCACCTGCTAAGATAACGAATATGTAAATCCGTCTGCATCTCCGTTGAGAGTTCACACGATGCTGGGCACCCTGCTTTGACCGCC
>NW_011889026.1:103201-107246 GCF_000151845.1 Pteropus vampyrus | reverse complement strand
CTGAGCCTGGAGCGGGCCTCGGCCGGCACCCCTGGCACGAGCCGCAGCAGCACTGTGGGACACTCAGGGAGGCCCAGAGGAGCAGCATCCCCGGAAGCCTTCACTCCTGCTGGGGGTGGCACTCCCAGAGGAGAAACACTCACCCGGGGCTCCCCCACCCCGCTCATCCCCCAAGACTCGCCCGCTCACACGTCCCGGCCGCCAGGCCTCAGCGGACCTCCTACCTCACCCCTCAGGTCCCCATGTCGCCCCTCCCAGCCTCTGCTGAGTGACCACCACCCGTCGCCTACAGAGCACTGACCACATGTGGGCACCGTGCCAAGTGCTGTGCGCATGGTAAGTCATTCAACCCTCACCACAGGCCTGTGACACGGCATCCTTCTTGTTTTACAGATAAGGGGCCCAAGGCACAGAGAGGTCAAGGGGCTTGTCCAGGGTCACGGGGCTGAGCTAAGGGTAGTGCGGTCCCGCAGTCCGTGCGCCTCCCCACCTTGCTGGAGGCCTGTCAGCTTGCTCACTCCTTCCCGCCGGGACACCCTCCCCTTCGCCCTGTCAACAGATGGCCTATTCTTCAGGACCGGCTCGGCCACTTCCTTCACGAAGCGTGTCCAGCTCTGCCCGGCCACACCCGCTCTGCCTCCTCCGAGCCATGCTCACAGTGCCCGTCCCCCGGTCTACTCTTCCATTCAAATTTGCACTGGGTGTGTCTGGGCCCTCGACGCTCTTTGAATGACGGCTCATGGCCAGGCCAGGTGGTGATACGCGGCCATTGGATAAACACTCCGTGAGTGATTTCAGCTGGATTGTGCTCCGGTCCCCAGTTCTGCCTAACTCCATGGACGTGAGTGGGTCCCGTTCCGTGCACAGGTCCTGTGTTGACATGAGGTACAGAACAGGACGAGCCAGTCCGTGGCTGCAAGGAGCCCACATTATAGGGGGCAGTGTGACAGGGAGGCACCTGGCCGGTGGCCGTCACGTCCGCTTGGGCAAGGCCAGCAAAGCCCCCTTCCTACAGACGAGCCCCCGGCTTCTTTCTCTGGGAAAGCCAAATTCTTCAGGAGGAATTTCTCTGAGGTCTCGTGTTTTATTTTGAATCCTGTATCCAATCTGTGTTCTACTCTACATCATATCTGTGTTTGCATATAAAAACGTACTATTTATGCCTCCGATATTTGGGGGAGACTGCCTCGTGTCTCTAGGGAGTCCAAATCCCAGCTCCCCCATTTACCACTGGGTGACTCTGGACAAGCTGCTTAACCTCTCTGGACATCGTCATCGTAAGTCAGGGTGACAGCAGTATCTACCCCACAGGAGACGAGACCAAAGCGACGTCTCTCGAGGTGGTGGCACCCAGGGGCCCACTGCTCATGGCGCGTGTAAACGGTGGCGGCGGTGTCCCGTGTGCCCGCTGCAACGCGCACCTTTGAGACGCCCGGTGACGTAGAGAAAGCCGTCGGCGTCCAGGCGGCCGATGTCACCGGTGTGCAGCCAGCCGTCAGCGTCGATGGCCTCGCGCGTCTCGTCCTCCTTGTTCAGGTAACCCATGAAGATGTCACGGCCCCACAGGCAGATCTTGCCGGTGCCATCTGCGTCCTGGTTCGTCAGCTTCACCTGGCAGCCGGGCACTAACTTGCCAGAGCTGGGGGGAGGGGGCCCGAGGAATGGTTGGAAGGAGCTGGTTCCTCCAAGCCCCCGCGCAGCGCCCGCCAGGAGACCTGGGGTCTCTAACCTCTCTGTCTTCACTGATGGGCAGAAGGTGTTCCCTCCCAGGAATTTGGTATTTTAACAGGGACCTAGTGCTCAATTCAGGGCCCATGAAAGGTTCTAGGGTGAATGAACGAATGAATGAATGAAATCCTAATGAATGAAAACTCGAAGCACTGGGATAGGCGGGCAGAGACAGGAGGTACTGATTCTGCGACTCGCCCCCTCGACTGACCGGCCTCCCTGCCCCCCGCAGGGCTGGCTCTGGCCCCCAACTCCCACCCCAAGTGGAGTCTGAGCCATCGGCAATGCTGGGATGCCCTCTAACACACCTCCATCCTGGATGGGGACAAAGGGAGACTCTCCAACAGAACTCTGTCCAGGGGTCCCGGGGCCGTTATGCTGCCTTCAACCACAGACTCGGGTGACACCGGCAGAGACCGCCTCCGTGAGACTGAGGCCTGGCCGGGGAACTAGGCCCAAGACGGAACTGCTGGCATTCGGGGACCCATTCAGCAGGTGGGCACCAAGGGGCACGGGCAAGGGTGGGGCCATACCTGTACAGCCGGTAGTTGTTGGGGCTGGATACGAAGTGGGAGCCCGAGGCCTCGCTGAGGCCGTAGCCTGAGTACAAGCGGAGGTTGAGGCCCAGGAAGAAGCGCTCAGCCTCCACAGTCATGGGGCAGTTCCATAGAAGCACAACCGGCACCTGGCAAAGCCCAGCGCCTGGCGGACCTTGGCCAGCACCAGGTAATCCACCAGCCTGGCTTTGACGGGCTTCCGGTCACTGGCGAGAGAGGAAGAATGGGCTACAGAAGGACAAGGACACGCGCGTACCACACTTGCGCGAAAGGGTGGGCGCGCACTGGCCTGGCCAGTTATCTGTTCCGACTGGTTGGTGCCAATGCTGGACCCATTTCTAAATCTTTTGAAAACTGGTGCCGGCTATGAACGTGCATGTGCACACGGTGTGCGTGCGTGTAGTTGTGTGCAAACACGTCCCGAGCCAGGAAGTGAGACCAGCAGATTCGGCTATATACAGACACACAGGCGACAACACAGATGCACGCAAGTTTGCACACACAGTAATACGCACGTGCAGAAACTTGAAACACATGTGCATGCACACGCATGGACACACGTGAGCCCGTATGGAGCCCGTGACTGGGTCAGCCATATCCGTTCACTTTTCAGGTCCGTGCCAGAGAGGTGTGGGTGCAGACACGTGTACACGTCTCAGGAGGCACGATGCGGTTTCAGACACGAGTTGTGGAAAATAATTCCAAATCGGAACAGGCCAGATTGATGTCACTCCCACGGCACTGTGTGGGAGTTTAAAAGGCAACCAAGGCCGCCAGAGATGCACGTGGCCACTCGGGAAAGGCTGGGAAAGCCACATCTCCGGGGCCCCTTCTCAGCCACCCAACACTGAGGTCAGGGGCCGCTACGTGGTGATGAATGCCCCTTGGAGGGAGCAAGTCAGTCCTTAGTTAGAGCCCAAGGACGGTGACTCCTGTGGGGGCTGGGAAGAGGACCGGGTCTCAAGCGCAGCCATCGTTGGGGCCTCTGCACAGGGTCCTCAGAGCTGACAGGCCGGTCGGGCTGGGACGAGCTGGCCTAGTGGATCCCCGGTTATGTACTAGGGTTGGGACCCAGCCCTGCTGCTTCCCCAGGCCTCCCGCCCTCCGCACCTGCCCAGGCAGGTGAGGTTCTGCTCCAGCATCACCGACATGGCCCACAGCAGCATCCTGCGCCGGATGAAGCCCGACCTGGCCATCACCTCCTGGATGCGCTCCATGATCTTCTCCCACATCCGAGGCACCGCGAGGTATATCGTAGGCTCCACTTCCCGCAGCGTGTCCACAATGCTCCCCTGCTCACCGCCAGAGAGACACAGGCCTGCTGGTCCAGGGCCAGCCAGGGGCCGGCGGCCCTGTCACCAGTCAGCGCGCACACGACGCGGCATCCTGCACACAGGTGCGCGGACGGAAGCACACGCACCTCGGCACACACTGTTGGCTGCGACCCAACAGCCATCTGCTCTCTGCTTCTCTGTCCACAGAACCCTGACGCCATTCAGATGCTTCAGAAGCACCTCAGTCCCCAGTCCCGGGTGGCGACCCCTCCTCGGTCTAACTTAACCGTGATATCCTGTCCCCCTGAGCAGTGACTGGCTTAGGAGTGAACATGTGACCCCACTTGGGCCACTGAGAGGCCACGTGGGGGAAAGTGGGCTGTGGGGGAGCATCTGGAAAGTTCTAGTTAGAATAAGAGCCCAAAGAACAGGCGTAGTTGATAAGAGGGGTCGGAGGGCAGGGTGGTGGCCAGCTGTGGTGTTACT
>NW_011889026.1:98249-103151 GCF_000151845.1 Pteropus vampyrus | reverse complement strand
GAGGTCAGGGGCCGCTACGTGGTGATGAATGCCCCTTGGAGGGAGCAAGTCAGTCCTTAGTTAGAGCCCAAGGACGGTGACTCCTGTGGGGGCTGGGAGGAGGACCGGGTCTCAAGCGCAGCCATCGTTGGGGCCTCTGCACAGGGTCCTCAGAGCTGACAGGCCGGTCGGGCTGGGACGAGCTGGCCTAGTGGATCCCCGGTTATGTACTAGGGTTGGGACCCAGCCCTGCTGCTTCCCCAGGCCTCCCGCCCTCCGCACCTGCCCAGGCAGGTGAGGTTCTGCTCCAGCATCACCGACATGGCCCACAGCAGCATCCTGCGCCGGATGAAGCCCGACCTGGCCATCACCTCCTGGATGCGCTCCATGATCTTCTCCCACATCCGAGGCACCGCGAGGTATATCGTAGGCTCCACTTCCCGCAGCGTGTCCACAATGCTCCCCTGCTCACCGCCAGAGAGACACAGGCCTGCTGGTCCAGGGCCAGCCAGGGGCCGGCGGCCCTGTCACCAGTCAGCGCGCACACGACGCGGCATCCTGCACACAGGTGCGCGGACGGAAGCACACGCACCTCGGCACACACTGTCGGCTGCGACCCAACAGCCATCTGCTCTCTGCTTCTCTGTCCACAGAACCCTGACGCCATTCAGATGCTTCAGAAGCACCTCAGTCCCCAGTCCCGGGTGGCGACCCCTCCTCGGTCTAACTTAACCGTGATATCCTGTCCCCCTGAGCAGTGACTGGCTTAGGAGTGAACATGTGACCCCACTTGGGCCACTGAGAGGCCACGTGGGGGAAAGTGGGCTGTGGGGGAGCATCTGGAAAGTTCTAGTTAGAATAAGAGCCCAAAGAACAGGCGTAGTTGATAAGAGGGGTCGGAGGGCGGGGTGGTGGCCAGCTGTGGTGTTACTTCGAGGATGCCCATCCTTGATGGCAGTGGCCCCGGGACACTATGCTGCCTTGACTTTCCTCTAGGCATCGTCGTCAGCTTCCCTTCCTGTCCAGCCACTAAGGCTGTGCCGGCCGCAGCAGGAAGGGTTCTGACACCGGCACCCCCCAGGAGCGCCTGCAGGGCCCCGAGCACACGCGTGCACGCGCAGCGGCCCGGCTCCCAGACGCGGCACCCGCACGGGCAGAGCGCAGACTGACCTTCAGGGCGTTGGGTTCAGCAAAGCAGATCTTCATCCCCCAGTACATGCCTGTCCACAGGTCGTACATCTGGGCGGTGATGTGGCTGAGGGGCAGGTAGCTGACCATCACTTCCCATTTGGCTTGTGAATGAAAGGCGTTGCTGCTCTGGATGCCGTACCGTGCCATCCACGTGATCCGGGGAGGGGAGAGCCAGGGGGAGGAGCACCCCTCACTGTTCAGGCCAGCTCACGTCTGTGGCTGCCCAGGGGCTTGGCTATGTCTTTGGGGGACCCCCAGGGTGTTCACTTTCCTAGGAAGCTCCGCGGGAAGCTCCCAAGGACAGTCCTCTGCTACCCGTGCTGGGCTGTCTGGACCACAGACCGAGGGGATGTCCAACCCGTGCCAGCTCCCTCGGCGGAGGGGCAGAGGAACGTCCCCAGGGGCTGCCGGCCCCGGCCCACCCACAGTCCACTGCACCCACACCTGGGCACCGGCCCTACATTGTCCTGACTCAGCATCACGCCCTTCGGCGGTCCGGTGGTCCCAGACGTGTAGATCAGCACACAGCCCTGGTTGGGCCGCTGCATGTCGATGACGGTGTCCAGGTCTCCCTCAGGCACCTGGGCCCCCAGCTCCAGAACTTCTTCCATCTGGGGCCAGCAGAAGAGAGCGAGCCGTGCAGGTCAGCCGGGCGGGCCAGGAAGGCCTGGCAGACGCCCTGGGCCCCGTGTCCATACCGTGTACACGTTGGCCATCTTCTCTGGAGGAGATTCTCGATAAATCACCACTGCCTTCAGGTGGGGCAGGGTTTTCCATATCTGTGTCAACAGGAAAAATAAACGGGGTTCATTCCAAAAAAAAAAACAAAACGGTCACCTGAGAAGAGTCCCATCTCTAGGTGTCGCTCTGCCAACAGGCACTTTGTGGCAAGGTTGCTGGCACCCCGGTGCTGACTTTTGACCCAGCAGGACATTAGCCTTCATGCACAGCTTTCTCATGAGGACTTTGGAGCAGTAAAGAGGGACAAGTGGGGGTCAGGGAATGGCTCTCTGTTAGAGGACGATGAGGCGACTGGGGTCCGGCCCAACACTGACTCAGCCTGCGGGTGTGTGGGGGCGAACGGAACTCCGCGGTCCCACCGATTCGGGAGGACAGATCAGAGTTCGGGAAAGCCGAGGTGGCCGAAATCTGTGGGACAGATGCTGGGGAGGGGAGAACCAGGGGGAGGAGCACCCCCGAACTCTCTTTAGGGAACCTCTTCGGTCTTTGGCTGAAGAGCAAGCTGCACAAGCACGGGGCGAAGCTCGGGAAGTGGAAAGAAGGGCGACCACGGAGCCAGTGACGGACCAGGGCTCCTGCTCTGACACAGCGCAGCTGGGCCGCGCCAGGCATCAGGCAGAGACCCCGAGGGTCAGGTCTCAGTGGGGGAGCTAAATTAGCCTTAGAGTGAAGGCTGTCAAAACCTGCCCCCAAATGCATCCAACACGAGGAGAAGGCGTCTCACCCTCTGGCACCCACAGTGTCTCTCTTTATTGTCGCCCACACGCTGCCTGTGGCACCGTCTCTCGAGTGTCTTAATTCAGAACAAAGCCCCAGCTTTTGATCCTCCAGCCACAGACCCGTGTGGTCCCCACCGGCAGCATCGGTGTCCCCAGGGAGCCTGTTAGAAAAGCAGACCTTCGGGCCCCAGACACGGGGCACCAGAAAGGAAGTGTGAGCTCCCTGGTGAAAAAGCTTCAAACTGAAGTTCAGAGAGAAAAAAAAAAAACCAGAAGAACAGTGACATGTGGGATAATGCCAACAAGCCTATCGGACATGTAATTTTCGTTTAATTAAATTTCCCCAGAAGTTTTTGTTTAATTGAAAAAAAAAAAATGAGAAATTTCCAAATTTGATTATAACTATAAATCTACCAGTCAAAACTCCTGATGAATCCCGAGCAGGGTAATCTCAGGGAAAAACCACACCAAGACACAACAACATGATCAAATTGCTGGAAATCGGTGAAAAGAAAAAAAATCTTAGGAGCTGTCAGAGAAACAAGGTAGACCACACGGAGAGGAAGAAAGATAAGAAACCAGACTCGTCAGAAACTAGGTAAAGGCTCGACCGTGGCGTGGAAGCTTTAAAGTGCTGAAAGAAAAATCAGAAATCTTGGCAACCCAGAATTTGAAACCAAAAGAGAGTATCTTGCAAAAAACGAAGGCACAAATAAACACGTTTTCAGACAAAGAGAAGCTGAGAGAACGTGTCGCCATCCGGCCTGCACCGTAAGAAACGAGCCCGAAGAAAATTCTTAAGGCAGGAGGAAGAACCGTACGAAAACTTGGACCCACATAAAAGAACCAAGAATGCCAGAAATGACAAATATGTGGCTCAGTGTCAAAGACACCCCCACCCCCGCCTTTAAACGATATTTGACCTTTGAAAAAACAACGCGTTTAGGATTTATAACCTATAACACTACAGGTTATAACGGTAAAACGGATGACAGAGGATGGGAGGAGGAGGCCGAAGGGTTCCGGCCCGAGACTCCTCGGTCACGTGTAAAGCAGTGTAACGTCCGAACGGGAACCGGGAGTGGACCGTGGTAAGTGAGAAACGCGCACTAGAAACCCGGGCGCGAACACGAGAGGGGCTGCTCCTTAGCCGGGGGAGAGAGAATGGGGCACCGAACCCCCACTGCGGACGGAGTCAGGGAAGAGGAGGGACGCGTCGGAGAACAGATGGGACAACGAGGGCACAGCCAGCTGGCAGATTTCTAGTCACTTATGCCAGGCCGGATGAAACGGCGAGGCCCGAGGACACGCCGCCTACAAGCAACTTGCTTTAAGGACCCGGGTAGGTTAAAAGTAAAACGATGCAAAGATGTGTCCCCCGCAACCATGAACCCCGGGAGGTCTGGAGGGGCAGTGTTACCTTGAGACAAAGTCGCTCCGGGACGAGAACCATCACCAGAGCTACAGAGGGACGCTGACGATAAAGGGGTTGATTGCTCAAGAGGACGGAATCTAAGTGTGAGTGTGCACGACGGACTTCAAAACACAGGAAGCGAAACCCGAAACCCGATAGAACACGATAGAACAGAGAGGAGGAACAGGGAAGTCCGCGACGGGGACGGGAGATGCTGGGAACGGCCCCTCTCAGTTTCTGACAGAACCGGGAGACACAAAACCAACAGGGATGCGGGTGGCTCACACGACAGTATGATGCTCTCGGCCAACCCGACATGAACATCAGAGGACACCGCGCCCCCAACTGCTGGACGCACGTTCTTACGGATACGCGTGGCACACTCGCCAGGACGCGGGCGGACCCCGGAGGCATGGGGATTCCGGTCCCGACCAGCGCGGCAAAGCGAGTCGCCACCTTTTTGCTGGCGGAGGTCCCGCCTTCAACTTGCCAAAAACGTGACGTCGGTGAGGCGTAATACAGCGAAAACGAGGCGTGCCCGGGGACCGTTATTCTGACTACCACACCTGCTCTGTAGCAAACCGTGCTTCAGGTAGCAGAGAGCCCCAGGTGCTGCTGATGATCGGAGAACCAACACTTTGCAGTCGCTCACAATTAATTAAGTCCGGCAAAGGGTCGTCAGTGGGGCAGGGCTGATGGGGGACGTCACGGTGCATGAGCACGCGGCCACCTAAACCCATTGATGAGTTTCAGCATGATGAGTACAGGTGGCCCCCCTGACAGCGTTATGCCAGGGAGATGCAATAGCAAGTCAACAGCGCCACCTACAGGGTGTCCTTGCTCCCCAATTGATCTTTT
>NW_011889026.1:97596-98199 GCF_000151845.1 Pteropus vampyrus | reverse complement strand
AAAAAAAAAAATGAGAAATTTCCAAATTTGATTATAACTATAAATCTACCAGTCAAAACTCCTGATGAATCCCGAGCAGGGTAATCTCAGGGAAAAACCACACCAAGACACAACAACATGATCAAATTGCTGGAAACCGGTGAAAAGAAAAAAAATCTTAGGAGCTGTCAGAGAAACAAGGTAGACCACACGGAGAGGAAGAAAGATAAGAAACCAGACTCGTCAGAAACTAGGTAAAGGCTCGACCGTGGCGTGGAAGCTTTAAAGTGCTGAAAGAAAAATCAGAAATCTTGGCAACCCAGAATTTGAAACCAAAAGAGAGTATCTTGCAAAAAACGAAGGCACAAATAAACACGTTTTCAGACAAAGAGAAGCTGAGAGAACGTGTCGCCATCCGGCCTGCACCGTAAGAAACGAACCTGAAGAAAATTCTTAAGGCAGGAGGAAGAACCGTACGAAAACTTGGACCCACATAAAAGAACCAAGAATGCCAGAAATGACAAATATGTGGCTCAGTGTCAAAGACACCCCCACCCCCGCCTTTAAACGATATTTGACCTTTGAAAAAACAACGCGTTTAGGATTTATAACCTATAACACTAC
>NW_011889026.1:90264-95366 GCF_000151845.1 Pteropus vampyrus | reverse complement strand
AGGGCTGATGGGGGACGTCACGGTGCATGAGCACGCGGCCACCTAAACCCATTGATGAGTTTCAGCATGATGAGTACAGGTGGCCCCCCTGACAGCGTTATGCCAGGGAGATGCAATAGCAAGTCAACAGCGCCACCTACAGGGTGTCCTTGCTCCCCAATTGATCTTTTGCCCCCAAAATGTTTCATTTGAAATATGTGAAGCTGCTGACAACAAGAAGTGCAGAGGTTGGAGGAACAGGCTGGACCACAGCAGCGAGAGGAAGCCGGCAGATAAACCCTGGGTGTGGGAGGCTGTTCGGGAGGCCGAACCTAGTTTCTGGAGGTTCTCACACTTGAGCCTGTGTCACAATCACCGGCGGGCGGGGGGAGCATGTTAAATGCGTGGGGGCCCACACTTCCTTTTCGGTGCCCCGTGTCTGGGGCCCGAGGGTCTGCTTTTCTAACAGGCTCCCTGGGGACACCGATGCTGCCGGTGGGGACCACACGGGTCTGTGGCTGGAGGATCAAAAGCTGGGGCTTTGTTCTGAATTAAGACACTCGAGAGACACCGCCATAGGCAGCGTGTGGGTGACTATAAAGAGAGACACTGTGGGTCCCAGAGGGTGAGACGCCTTCTCCTCGTGTTGGATGCGACCAAGTCACTGTGATCATTTAAGGAAAAATGTCCTGTTTTTTCAAGGCGCATATCGCAATTTTCCGGGGATGGAAATGGTGATGTCAGACGGTTGCCTTCAAATACTTCAGCAAAATGATGACTCGACGAATGAGCGTGATGAAAAATCATGGGCGATCATTAAACCTGGGCGATCGCTGTATCGCGGTCCATTCTGTGTCTCTATTTTCGTTTGTTCGGAAACTTTCATAACACAAATTTAATTAGCGTAATTACCTAGCGTGGACGTTTCCTAACTCTGGGCCTCGGTTTCTTCAGTTGCCAGTTGGCGGGGGGGAATGGGGTGGCATTCCTTGTAAAATTCTTAATCTTTTAGCAGGAAATGAAATGGGACATCTCTCGCAGAGTTAATCTTTTCAGTAAACTTAGTTAACTGTTCTTCCCTTCTTTCTTTGGAAAAAAGGCCCTCTTCCTCAAATCCTGATAATTGCCCCAAACTGGTGACTCAGATCCTCTGGCTCTTGATAAAAGTCATCAGCCCATTGTTAGCAGAAATGGTGTTAAGCCAGACCGGGGCCCTTCGAGTCCAAGGGGAGGGGAGGGAACTTTAGGCCAAAGGTCTTTTTCACTCCTTAAGAAATATATTAACCGACTGTTTCCCTTTACTCGCTAAAGAGGCAAATCGATAATAGAAACTAATAGATATTTGATTTACATAACCAGTTTGTATCTTTTCTTTGTCTAGGGACTGAGGTGGCATTTCAGCAGGAAACCCAAGACCCCACCCCGACTGAGGCAGAAAGGGAAAGAGCTCCATGGAACCCCTGTCGGCAGGGACAACGGCCATGCTCAGCAGGAAGCAGAGACCTCTTGTCCCTCAACATCCACAGTAATAATAAGGGGGTTCATGGTTCTTAGAAAAGAGTTAGGCAGGAAAATTAGTTAAGGGGTTTCGGGTCTGCCTGCAAAGACACTGAGCTCATCCTATCCCAGAAGGGGGGCAGCAGTGTGGCTGGGAGCTCCCTAATCCGCCCACAATTAAGCAAGCCAGAAGGCATTTTTTTTTTTTTTTACTCTCACAAAGAAACAAGTAGGCAGAGAATTAGGTACCAGTTTAAGCCACTCACTCGCCCCTGCGCAATGAAGAGCTTAACGACCTTCAACTCACCTGAGCCTCATTACAGCATCATTATAACATGATGCCCAGAAGTTCATCAATATCGTTATAACAGACTGAATTCTGGGGACAAACGTGCGCAGAAAATGAGGAATCACTGAGCCCTGTCAGCCACCAGGCCTTCGAGCCAGGCTTCTCTCGCTCAGGCCCACGTCCACGTCTGGAAGTGGACTTTCCCTTCTAAGAAAACTTTTCTTTTCTACTGTGTTTCGGTGTCTTGCTCAATTCTTTGTTCGAGACATCAAGAACCCGGACGACACGCTGGGAGAGGACCCCGCTCTCTGGTAACAGATCAAATCAACATCCGTGGGGAGCAGCTGTCTCCCCGAGGGACAGGACAAATCCCGCTGGGGGCTTTCCACAGCCCTGCCCCGTTTCTGGCGCTGGGGGCACGGTGCTGAGGGGTGGGGAGGCAAAACGAGCAGGTGCACAGCACCCGTGAGAAGAAGGTTTCCGGAATAACCGTGGAAGGCCGTCGGGAGGGAGCAGACGCAGGTCAGGGCTGGCCAGCGGCCCGGAGCCTGTGGGCAGCGCGGGCTCAGAGGCGCCCCCGGTGGCAGTTCGCCTCGCGTCAGGAAGCATCAAGCCCCAGAAAGACCCAGCGGCTCAGGAGGTGTCCGAGCGCCTGCTGTGTCCTCGCTCCGTGGAAGAGCTGCACGTGCCTGGGGTGGTCCGCCTCTGACCCACCCCCGCACAGAGTCACACTGAGGGCTCGAGGTGCCAGGGCCCCGAGCCACGCCCAGTGCACACAACTGTGTCCCCGGCAGAGGACCCCAGCCCCACGGCGGGCACCCTGCCCTGAAAGGGAAGTGCGGGAGGCAGCAGTGGGGCTGGGAGCTCTGGCCCAGGCCTTGTCACGCACTCATAGGTGACGTGGGGCATGTCCCCCGGGCTTTCGGGCCTCGAGGTTCTGACAGGGAAATGGGTAAGAAGCCGCAGCCCTGCCCTGCTCCAGGCCCGTGTACGGGGCCCGCTGCGGAGGGCGCGGAGGGTCCTCTCCGGGGTGGAGGTCGTGAGCACGCCCTGCCTGACGCCCACTCCCCGTGCCCTCGCCCAAACCTGCGGGATCTTCTCCAGCTGCTTCTGCGAGTCCACCACGACGACGTTGGCGCGGCATTCGTGGGCGATGTACTGGCAGGCCTCGGGGGAGCTGGTTGTGTAGATGCCCGTGACAACGCCACTGCAGGAGACCGGGCCTTCGTGTCCAGGAGCAGACGGCCGTCCCGTCGGCTCAGCCCCAGCCCCAGAGAACCCGCACTGCCGGACACGCAGGGATCCCACGGGGGCTCAGCACAGCCGCCCCCGCCCCCGCCCCCGCCCCCGCCCCGCGGCGGAGGAGGCCAGGGACGAGATAAGATGCTGGGGAGTGGGTGGGGCCTCTAAGAAGAGACAGTGACCCTCTCTCCACCCCCGGCTCCCTGGAGACTGCCCCTACCCCAGCCACTCACCCTGCAAACACGGTGCCCACTGCCGAGAAGAACCACTCGGGGGAGTTGAAGCCGAGGATGGCCACGCGGTGGGCCCGCTCCAGGCCGAGCTCCAGACGAGGAAGACAGGCCAGGTCAGCAGCCAGCGGGGAAGCGGAGCGCCCCCCTCCCAGGGTCCACCCAGGCGGAGAAGGCCCATGGATCGTCACTCAGCAGCCCCTGCTGTCTCTCCCAGGGCCTTCCCGGGGAGTCGGCCCCTCAGCTCAGCAGCCGGCTTCCGGCCCCCCTGGAGGTGACCCCAAATGGAAAGCTCCTATCAGGTGCCTGGCACCTGGGGAGGGTGCAGCAAACGCCAAGCCCTCGGTGCCAGGGTCGCCAGGTGGGAGGTTGGGAGGGGGCCGTGAGGCCCCAGACCGGCAGGTGGCCCAGGAAGGGCCCTCACCTTCAGGAAGCCCTTGGCGGCCTGGCGGGCCAGCAGGTAGTACTGGGAGTAGGAGATGTGCTCCCACACGCCCTGGCGCTTGTAGCTCAGTGCGCAGAGGCCCCCGTATTTGTCCAGGGTCCTGCAGAACATCTGGTGCACGGTGTAGGGGGGGCCGCAGGGTGCTGCCGCGGTCCACGCGCAGGCGGACCCGCCCATCCAGTCGAGTCGTCCACAGAGCCTCCTCTGCAAGGTGGGGACACCACAGCTGGGGTCATGCAGCTCGGGACTGTCCCCAGAGAGCCCCAGGTCCCTCCCTGGGCAGAGCACCCTGCCCGTGGTCTTGGGCTGGCAGAAGAGGCAGGGGCGGTGGGCCAGGCAGGGGATGGGGTGAGCAGAGCCTGCAGGAGGAGGAAGTCGCGCAGCCCTGAGGGGTGGGAACAGCTGGAGGGGAGGTGCAGCCTTAGGGACTGCTGCGCCTCTGTGGTCTTTTCCCAGGTGGAATTCACCCCGAGGAGAGGTGGTGAGTGGTGTGGTTTCAGCTCCCTCGGAAAAGCAAAACAAATCAGATCTCAGGGTGCCTTCAGAGGCTCCGCCCTTCTTGTGTTGGCTGAGAAAGGGTTAGGGGCAATGCCCAGGTGAGGTAAGGCCAAAGCACCTAAATGGCAACCTTGGTGGGGAAATCCCTCCTCCCAGGAGGTAATCGAACAGTCCAGCTCATTCGTGCTGAGTACCCAGGCTGAGTCCCTCACCCAGGGACTTCCTTAGTTTTAAAGATGGGGCAGCGGTGGCTCAGAGAGGCTCAGTCACTGTCCCGAGGTCACACAGCTGGAATGTGTGCCCGATGCCACAGCTCACACGTGGGGCACTATCCTGGGGCACCACCCAGCCTTCAGGATCAGGTACCCTGTGCGTAGTACGTGGGGACAGAGAGCCACCACCTAGTTGGTGAGGCTCTGGGGAAGCTGTGCAAGCTCCGAGTCTGCTTCCTGGGGGGCAGGGGAGGCCGTTCTCGGGGAGACGGGGACTCGTGCAGGAAAGAGCCTGGGCCGGGGTTGGTGCCCAGCGGATGCGCATGTTCCGTCTTCCTTTTCCCAGCTTCTCCGGACTGTTTGCAAAGGAGGCTTGGGCGAGTGCTCTGGACTTTCTAGCTCATGGGACCTCCTTTCCCTAGGTGGTCACTCTGAGATGACCGGTGGAGGGCGGGGGGACTCGGGGAAGGTGGCAGGGGCTGCTCTGCCACCTGCTAGCCGGACCCACGCTGACAGGGAAAGGCCCCACCTTGGCAGTCGTCTGTCTTCAGGTGGCACCAACAGGGTGCCCTGTGCCCAGCGGGCAGACGGATTGGATGACCTTGTCCCTCCTCTGTGACACTCTTAGGTGGGATGCTGACCCCGAGGTTGGCAGAGAGGTAAAGGGGCTGGGACAGGAGTGGCAGACAAGGCGCTAGACGGGGAGGGCA
>NW_011889026.1:88507-90214 GCF_000151845.1 Pteropus vampyrus | reverse complement strand
TCTGGACTTTCTAGCTCATGGGACCTCCTTTCCCTAGGTGGTCACTCTGAGATGACCGGTGGAGGGCGGGGGGACTCGGGGAAGGTGGCAGGGGCTGCTCTGCCACCTGCTAGCCGGACCCACGCTGACAGGGAAAGGCCCCACCTTGGCAGTCGTCTGTCTTCAGGTGGCACCAACAGGGTGCCCTGTGCCCAGCGGGCAGACGGATTGGATGACCTTGTCCCTCCTCTGTGACACTCTTAGGTGGGATGCTGACCCCGAGGTTGGCAGAGAGGTAAAGGGGCTGGGACAGGAGTGGCAGACAAGGCGCTAGACGGGGAGGGCATGTATGAGTAACACCACGGCAGCCCGCGGGGATGCAGGCCGGGGCAGACAGGAGGCCGACGCTACAGAGGCCAAGGCCACGCTGGCCAGGCCGAGCCACTGCGGACGCCCAGCACCCTCTGGGGGAGGTGTGAGCCAAGGGCTGCCGCCAGCGCCCCCACTCACCGCTCGGGCGTCTCTACGCCCCTTTCCTGTGTCCCGGGACCCCAGTCTGGGAGGCCCCAGTGAGTGGCCTCCTCAGCCTCCAGCCCCTGCACTCTGCAAAAGTCCCGCCAACGGGCAGAGCAGGGCCCAGATGACAGGGTGGCCTGGTTCAGACCCGGTCACCTCGCTGCCGACCTCCCCCTCCCAGCGCCATTTAATCCCCTCAAAGAGCGAGGGGCTGGGGGGGGTGAGGGGAGGCTGCATGCCCCACCGTGCCAGGGACGTAAAATGATGACGTCGGAAAAGCTGGACATAAATCTACCATGCGACCCGACCGTTCCAACTCCTAGGTATCGACCCAAGAGAAATGAAGACACGTGTGCTTCAAGTACGAAGACCTGTACTTGAACGTTCGTCGCAGCTGGCTTGGAAGCGCCAAGAAACCAGCAAACCTCTGTCAGCTGGTAAAGGAAACGAACGGTGGGCCCTCCACGCACCGGAACGTCATTCAGCTCTAAAAAGGAACAAAGCGCCAACGGCGGCCACGCACAGTGAAGCTCAAACGCACGCTCCGGAAAAAGAGGCCAGAAGCAGGGGCCGCACGGCGTCCGGAGCGGAGCCGCGGCTACCTGGGGCCGGGGTGGGGCCGGGGTGCACCCGGGCACTCGGGGGCCTCCGGGGGGACCGAAACGCTCTAAAACCGGATCGTGGCGACGTTGGCACAACTACAGATTTGCTCAGGGTCACCACGTTGCGCACTGAACGTGTCAATCCAAGGGCACGTAAATTACACCTCGACGGAAGCGCCTCAGTGAACGGAGGGACGCTGAGCCCCTCGGAGGGAAGGCTCCCGCGGACGGCCTGGCACGGCCTCCTCGGGGCCTGGGACCGAAAGGCGGGGCGGCCAGCGGCTTGTGCTCCCCTGAGTTTTCCTGCTCACCGGTCGCCAAGGTCAGACGTGAGTCACGTGATCTGTTACCACAACTTTTCTCAACCAAAAGTTTTAACTTGAACACTGATGGTCTTTTTAGGAAATCACAAAACACTACATCCTTGTTCTAAGAAATCCAAAGCAATTTAGAAGTATCTGATTGAAAAAGAAGAGAGACAGGCCCTCCTGAACCCTACCGCTCCAATCCATGTCACTATGTGGCATTGGTGTACGTCACGTCACGCTGACGGACAGATACGTACAAGGAGCTAGGTTTAATTTGTTGCCGTTCTTGTTATTTTTTATCA
>NW_011889026.1:87322-88457 GCF_000151845.1 Pteropus vampyrus | reverse complement strand
TGAGTTTTCCTGCTCACCGGTCGCCAAGGTCAGACGTGAGTCACGTGATCTGTTACCACAACTTTTCTCAACCAAAAGTTTTAACTTGAACACTGATGGTCTTTTTAGGAAATCACAGAACACTACATCCTTGTTCTAAGAAATCCAAAGCAATTTAGAAGTATCTGATTGAAAAAGAAGAGAGACAGGCCCTCCTGAACCCTACCGCTCCAATCCATGTCACTATGTGGCATTGGTGTACGTCACGTCACGCTGACGGACAGATACGTACAAGGAGCTAGGTTTAATTTGTTGCCGTTCTTGTTATTTTTTATCACAAGGTTGGTGGGGGGGAAGGATCATATTACTGCTGTATTAATCCAGGATGGCAAATCCCAAATGCCTACGGGGCCAGGTGGGTAACGCATCCGCGTCGTAATAAATAATGCGTAACAATAATTCATGAGCGACACGCCCCGCGCCGAGGCACAGCAGCACGGGCTCCGTTCCCACAGAGAAACACGCTCCCTGCCGTTCTCCTTGAGACACGCTGCTCCCACGGTCCACCTTCCGTTTCTCTGCTTTTGCTAGAGACAAGAAATAGGGCGCAGTGTCACTAAAAAAAAAAAAGCCACCACGCAGGGCAGCGATCACTGTACCCACCCAAGCCCAGCTCTGGGAGGCCACGGAGCGGTGGGGGCCGTGGAGGACGCGGCCACACAGCTCGTCCAAGGCGGCGGCCGCGGCTCTGGGCTTCGGTGCCCACACAGAATGGAAACCAAGCGTTACCTGAAATCTGGGTGTCTGTGTCACTACCTGATTTTTAATTTCTGGCTCATGCTTAAAAAAGAGTATCATGTGGATCAAATCAAGCACTGCCTTTAGCCAAATCATCCACTTTTAGCTTTTATGACATTAATGTTTCTCTCTCTCTCCCTCTCTCCCTCCCTCTCTTCCTCTCTTTTTTCTCCCTCTCGTGTGTGTGTGTGTGTGTGTGTGTGTGTGTGTGTGTGTGTCTGTGTGTCTGTGTGTGTGTGTCTGGCTGCATAATACTCCATTATTTGGCCGGACAGTAATATACTCAAATGCTTCCCAGTTGAAAGACATTCAGAAGATTTCAGCTCTCGGCTTGTGTTCCAGGCTTTCCAAAGGATAG
>NW_011889026.1:74509-86122 GCF_000151845.1 Pteropus vampyrus | reverse complement strand
CTGGCTGCATAATACTCCATTATTTGGCCGGACAGTAATATACTCAAATGCTTCCCAGTTGAAAGACATTCAGAAGATTTCAGCTCTCGGCTTGTGTTCCAGGCTTTCCAAAGGATAGGTTTCTAGAACTGGGTTTACTGAATCAGAAAAAAAATCATTTACAATTTTGATAGACAAAATTGTCCCTCCCGCTAAGTCACTCCCACCAGGCTGGGGGCCCTCGAAGGCAGGGCTGACTGCTCTCTGGTTCCCTAGCGCAGAAGCTGCCCAGAGCGGAGGTCGGGGGCCTTCGGGGAAGGACGAGTTAGCCCGTCCTGTCCCGACCCCCAGCGGGGCTGGACCCAATGACCAGGCGTTCAGGGCACCCAGGGCTTTGCCTCCCGGCCTCCACCATCGTCCCCCAGGGCAGCCTGATAACGATGCAGGGCACACTGCTGCCCACCTCCAGGGAGGCACGGCCCACAGAGCAGAGGCCTCTCAAGGGGGCCAGGCCAGTCTGAACCCATCCTGCACGCCGAGTGCCCCAGACAGGCCTGGCAAGAGCCTGCCCTGCTCAGTGTCCTTCTAGCCTGAGTCCACCACAGTTTGGTGACCTGAGCTTCTGTGCCAGCAGCAGAGCACACCCTGGGCAGGGGGTGGGTACTTTCTGCCCCTCGCTCTCCCCTCTGTCTGTCTCATATGGCCACCGGTCTTGGCCTGATCCTGGCTGTGGTTTATCATTGGCCCATTATGCTGGGTGCCCGGGCAACGGGGAGCGGAGTTCTCTGGGGCTCTGGAACCTAAGGGTCTAACCGGCAGGGGACTCAACTAGTTGGGAGGAGCAGAGAGAATCAGCCTGGGTGCTGAGGTGTCTGGGGATGGCCCAGCCCAGCTCCTTACACAGAGGCAGGAGGCACTGGTCCTGGGCAGAGGTGGCTCGCTCGCCAAGAACACTCCTTCAGGGCACCAGACCCCTACTGCAAAGGCCAATCTGGGACGAGAGCCAGGAGGGCCCTCTCTCCTTATGGGGTACCTGGAACACGCTCAGTCCCAGGCCGGGCACTCCAGGAAATGAGGAAGGGGAAGGGGTCACGGTGGCCTCGGCACATGAGAGCGAACGAAGGCCCGGCCTGGGCCACAACACTCTGTCCAGACTTTGGCAACATGGTCCGGCACGGACCCGCTAGCAGGCTGGCGAGTCCAGCTCCTGTGCCTGAGTCCTCCTGGCAGTCTCAGGGAGAGAGCCCCTCCAGCCACTGACCGCTCCCCAAGCCTCGTCGTCCAAGGGTCGACTTCTAGCTGTGAAGCGGAGTGACCCTGGGCCGAGCCCTACCTTCCCTGGGCCTCAGTTTCCCCATCTGAATTCGACTGATATAGACAAGAGGGTCCCCACGAGCCCCTGCAAAGTCATTGTTTTAGCTTTTTTGCCCAGGCATGGACCATGGGATGCTGAGGTGGGCTTTACTTGCCCCAAGCGCACGCTCAGGAAATGCACGGAACCCCAACCTGGGACTCCTCCAGCCTGTAGCCGAGGGCAGCGGTGCCCCAGAGCCATCCTACCCAAGCAGGGCCCTGGGAGGGGACAGCCTGGTAGAGGACACCCAGAGGGTCTGACAAACGTCCAGGCAGGGCCTGCGTGGGCGCCTTGCCCCTGTGGGCTGGGCCTGAGACCCCGTGACGCCTGCGACCCCGTGACGCCTGCGGTCACCAGCTGCTTTGATGGGGGCTGCCTTTCTCCGGGAACCCTGAGGCCTCACTGAGCTCCTGCCTCCGACTCCAGCTCCAAGCACCCAGTGGGTGCAAGGGTCTCCTAGCAACATGGGCAAAGGGAAAGGCCCGGGTGGGGCCCCCCTACCCCCCTCCCGGTCCCTTGCCCTCCCCCGCTCCAGCCGGGTTCACGCTCAGCCTAGAAAGGTCTAGAAAGAAAAGTGTCTCCTGGGCTGGCACAAGGCTGCCTTTGTGTGGAGGTCAGATGCCCACAGCTCTGAGGCCACGGTAACCGGGCTGCCCACTGGGCGTACAGCCACGTGGGGGCCGGACTTCAAGGCTGCTCCAGCTTCGTGGGAACTCAGGGACGCCTAGGTGAGACTTGATTCCTGAGGCAAGGCTCCAGGGACAGCTCCCTCTGAGCTACCCAGAGGGGCTGGCAGCTCGGCAGCCAGGAGGCAGGGCCTGGAGGAGACCCAACTGTGTGTGATGCCAGCTGGGCCCACTGAGGGGCTCTGGCCAGCTAAAAGCTCCACAGACGAGCTGTGCGACATCTGACACAATCGCTGAACCTCTCCGAGCTCGGTTTCCCCAGTGAGATAAGGGTGATACGAGCACCTACCCTACCATCGCGACGAAGACGAAAATGAAGGAATGCGGGTCTGCCTCTCAGCTCCGGGCCTGGCACAGGCCGGGCCAGGTGTGACGCGAAAGAGGACTTGGCCGGTTCTTAATCCCCAAGGGCCCCTCCCAACAGCCTTTGCTGCACTTACTCCTTCTGACCCTACAGGAAGTTCTCTGTGGAAGGGCAGCTTTAGACACCCCCTGTGGCTGCTCCAGTCCCCTCCCCTGTACAGAGCACGGAGCCAGGGGCTGCTGGGGAGCTGTGGAGATAAGGGGTTCTGAGCCACGGGGCCAGACTGGCCCACTGCGGGTGCCCGGTCCACGTTGAATCTGGGTGTCAACAGAGCTGCACCCTAGAGGCTGCCCCTCACCCCCAGGGATGCCACGGGCTGTGTGAAGTGTGTGCAAACCGCACATGGGCCTGTGGGAGCGGGGGGCGCCTTCTCCACACTGCCTTGGGCACTGCGTGGGGTCCCTTGGGGCATCTGCTCTGGGACCTGCTGACAGCAGTGGTGCCAAGAAGCCCCCTTAATCCCTCTCAGACCCTTCCTCTCTTCACCAGCCCTAGATGCCGAACTCCCGGGGCAGACTGCCCCGCTCAGACCCAGGCCCAGAAGGGTTTGAGGGTCCGAGGCTAGGTAGGGGTCCTCCCACCCAGGAAGCCCACCGTGGTCACCTCCTCGGCCATGTGTGCCCTTCATCCAGAGCCTGTCTGCCCTCAGACTGGGGGTTCTCAGAGGGCAGGAAGGAGGCTCGTCTACCTCGGTATCCCAGCAGCCCCGCTCTGCACACAGGATGGGGGTCCAGGGCTGTTCGCAGCAGCTTCCCAAAGTCCCGATTAACTGAATGGCCTTCCGCCTCCGCCGCGGATGCCGGCCCGCGTCGCCCCCTCATTAAAGCCAGTGCCCCAGCCCGGCCTGGCCCCTTCCCAGCCCTGCCGATGGGGCCTGCTCCAGGGTCCCCTCGTTTGAAACCCACCCATTCCACGGCTCCACTGGGGTGTTTTAGATTAAGCAACTGAGGCCACAGGGCTGGGACCACGTGCCCGTCCCAGCAGACATCTGATGCCTTCCCGGGGCTCCAGGAGACACCGGGCTTTCCCCACTGGTTCCTGCCCTGCCCGAGTGGCCACCACCCACGGCCGGGCTGCCCGAGCGCCAGGGCCCCACCGGATGCAGGGTCTGGAACCCCCTTGAATGCCGCAGAGAAGGAACAGCCTGACCTGGCTGGACCTGGGCTTGAGCCAGCGGCTGGACCTGCCAGCGGTGAGGCAATAGCCGGGCAAGTCCCGAGGTGTCCTGGCTGCGGGGAGGAGGCCATGAAGGCCCCTCGGGCCTCTCTCGGGACTTTCAAACCCTTCCACCAGAAACTAGTCTGTCCTCTCCTTGGCCCAGCTCCTTCTCTGTCCTGTGGAGGGGCCTGGGAGGCAGCTCCACCCTGCCCCTCAGGCCGGAGCCCTGCCAGGCTACCCTGAGACCCTTGGCTGAAAGGAAAGCTTGTCTGAGGGCGACAGCAAGCGACGCGGGAAAGGGGGTGGCATCTGGTCTCCAGGGAGCCCAGTGGCCTGGACTGGTGTCTCCCCTCTGAGGCCTCTTCACACCTCGGCTTCCAATGAACAGTGGGTGCAGTGACCTGTGCCCAGCTCCCACCCTCCAGCCTGTGACCACGCTTGTGGCAGAGCAGAGGCCCTGACGACGCCAGGCCTGCCCCCGACCAGGAAAGCCAGGTCAAGGAAACTCTGAGGGCCGAGCCCCGAGAACAAGACCCCAGGCCCCGCCTTCCTCCTGCCCTATCCAGAGACCCTTAGAACTGATCCCCGCAGCTAGTACCGCTTCAAATGCTGCCAGCCACTCCTCAAAACCCATAGCCCGTCCAACAGTGAGGAAGGTGCTAGGCGTACCCACACCGTAGAACATTCTACAAAATACACGCCCACCTGACACTCAGCTCCCATCCCCTTGCAAGCTCCCAGCAAACGCTCAAGCGAGGGGCGCAGCCGCAGGGCCACCACCGCTGCTCTGTGGAGCCTGAAGCTGGGAACACGCGCAGCCATGAAAACCAGCGCCTGGGGCGGGGGGAGGAAGCTGTTCATCCCTGACAGGCGACACGGGCCAGGGGCGACATGGGTGGCGACCAGATGCTCATCATGTCCATCCCGAGGACAACCCAGAGCTCGGGGGCGGTGACTGTGCCCTTATCGTTTCCATGACTCTTCAGGACAAATGATAACTCTGCCTCACTTGGAGTACAATTATCTGATGGTAAAGGTCATGAACAGAGCACGTGACTGGTGAAACCTCCAAAACAGACTCTGCCAACCCCTGCCTGCCGGCCCGGCCTTCGCCGCAGTGCCGTGTGGAGGTGGCGCCGAGGCCCTGCCCATCGGCAGCCCCGACGCCCTTCAGCTCGCGGCCTCTCTCCTTCCCAGCCTCCCTGAAGAAGAACCTCACCCCCACCCCCTTGCATCACACATGGCTCTGACGGCGGTCATGACAGAATGGGCGTGATGGGGTCCCCGGGGCCTGGAGCCGAGCAGAGTTCCAACAGCGCCATCCCCCACCTTCTGCGCTGTGGCGCCCCGGCTTGCGGCCTGTCCCCAGCGCCCCCGGCGCACCAGCACAGTGTGGTCTTCCACTCCGGCCGAGCCCAGGCCCTGCCCGGTCTCCCGGCTGGCTCACCTGGAGGATTCAGCTGGGCACCCTGCCCCTTCTCTGGGGACGACGGGTCGGGGGCATGGCCCGGTGCCCCTTTGGAGAGCGTGCATGCATCAGTCATGGAGCTGGCGGCGGGGAGACAATGGTTAGAAGGCGGGACGCGCATCTTGGCCCCGGGGCCGGCCCTTGTCCGCCCGGCCTCTGTCCACAGGCGCTGAGGGCTCAGCAGGAAAACAAGGCCTGCTCTGCTGGGATCTGCTGTGCGACTCTGCGCAAGTGCGTGGTCCTCTCTGGACTCAGTGTCCCGTCTGGAAAGCAATCTCGGGCTCCAGCACTGGAGGACTCGGCACCACCCCGGTGGCGCACAGGCTTCCGGCCACAGGGGCAGTCCCCAATCCTCACTCCTCAGGGACCAAAGACAGTCATGCCCAGAAACTCGGAGTGGGGCAGGGACGCTTCTAGGCCCTCACAGGTCCTGGGCAGGTCCCCAGTGCGGGCCTGTCCTCCTGGGTGGTGCCCGTGGACGTGCCTTGTGTCCACTTGCCCATGCAGGGGACAGCATGGGGCCCTGTCACCTGGCCCAGTCGCCCTGGACGGCAGACTTCTCCCAGCCCTCACAGCCCGAGGGGTCCACTGAGCACTCAGCGCTGAGCAGGGCCACACCTCACACAGTCCCGGGGCGCTTTGCAGTCGCCCGCCTCGTCGCAGAGCCCACTGGGGCTGCGCGCACGCGGCCTGTGCAGCTGGTCGTGGCAGCCCAGGGGCGGAACCCCGGGCCAGGGATCCTATCTGTGTGTCAGGGGCCCCGTTCTCAGTAGCCGGGCCAGTTACCTGCTTCTCACATTCAGCTTTACCCCTTGCAGGCACTGCAGATGCAAACTAAGTTTTTGAACACACCTGGGCCCATCCGGTGGCCATCTGCTTAGGAACCTGAGATAGGTTTCAAAGCGAAAGGCGTCAGAAGTTATGAACGGAGGGGGCGGAGAGAAGGGGCCTGGGGGGCCGAGCTGCTCTCTTCTTGGGAACCTCGTGAGCAAGGCCTGGACGCAGGGCTGAAGCAGCCCTTCTGTTGCTATGGTGACCTGCTCCAAGGATGCTGCCAGAGGCCTCGAAGGATGACCAAACCCGCTCCTGGGGTGAGGCCCACTGTGCAGGCAGCAGACAGGGGTTCTGAACACCGAGGAACTCAGGCTGCTGACCGTGACCATGGGTGCCACCGCTCCTCTCAAGGTATCAAGCAGAAGCTGCCTCCACTTTGGGACAAAGGAGACTGCCTCCTGCAGCTCCTCCTTCAAGAAGCCCTCCCGGGTTACCCCCAACGAGTCTCAGGCTTGCGGCCCTCGGACACTCAGGGGTGGTCTTGAAAGGCCGGATGCAGCCTGAGAGGCTCCTGGAGAGCGGGGTGGCGCCTGACTCCACTCTGCTCTCTGCCCTGAGCACTCGCTGAGGGGCACAGCGCTTGGGCCTAATCCTTCCCAAGTTGTCACCGTGTAGACGCGTAAGTCTAGGGGAGGCCTCTTTTTCCGCAGGAACCCCTCGTGACGGGGACCCTGCGCCTATTTATTTCTGTTGCGCTTTCTCCGCACTCGGCACCTGGCAGCCGGGCCACTGCTCTGTATGCAGCAGGGGCTCAGTAAATGCCTTCTCAAAGCAAGGTAGCGCTGGGGTTCACCCGGCTTTACAGGGCGTGTGGCTGTGGGCAAGTTGCCGTACCCCTCTGGGCCTCAGTTTTCTGCCTAAATTCTCTGGCTCTTATGAGGACAACGTGACACACGAAGGACGCTTAGTGCCATCGTGGTCACTGGTGGGCTCTCATGGATCTTCTGCAGAGTAAGTAAAAGGAAACTCTTGGGTACATTAGGAGGTTGACGGAGTAGGGCAAAAACCCCCAAACCCAAGTCTGGGGGTTTAGGCCCAGCTACACCCGAGAGGCAGCGAGGGGGCTGGGAGGTGGGAGGATGAAACCCCCGTTCCTTACATGGTCTTCAGGATGGAGCTGGAGGACCTGAGCAGGATCACGTCCAGCACGGTCCCTGGGGGAGGTGCGCCCCACAAGCTAACCCGGGCAGAACCTCAGAGAACGTTTCTGGCATCCCCCGGGGGGACCACGGCAGCCCCAGAGAGGCTCGGCACCACCAAACCGCCCTGCAACAGAGACGTGGCATTAGTCACGGCCCAGCCGGTGGATGGGGACGAGGAAGTCACCCTCCTTCCTGGCCCTGACTCACTGTGCGAGCATCCGTCTGTCGTTTACTGCCTCCTGAGCCCACACGGCATCGCAAGTGGCAGCTGCCTTAGGGCTCGGGTCTCTCTGTTCCCCAGGGCCCATCGCTTACCAAAACCCCAACCACCACAGGCTACCCTCCCTGTCGCCGGCCCAGTTCCCACTTCTCTCTGCTGGGGGGCCAGCAGTCTAAGGGAGAGCCATCCCCCAGAATGCTAGGAAGCAGTTCCAGGGGAGGGTGGTACCCAAGTGCCCCCAAATCCTGAGAAGCCTGAGCAGGGAGAGGAGCAGACTCCGGCCACGCAGGCTGATCCCTCGACAGCAGACGCCGAGTCTGCAGCTCTGTGTCCACACTGGCTCTCCAGTGCCCTGCCCGCCTGCCCCGCGCCCCTGGGTCACCTAGAGATCTGCTTGGGACCCCAATTCCTGGACCAAAGACCCCGGAGAGGAAACGGGGGGCTGTGCCAGGAGGGCCTGGCTGCCACCGGGAGCTCACCTTCGTCCTCGAGGCGGGCAGGCACAGGGCTCCCGTGCTTCCTCAACTAAGGTAACCTGAGTGTGGGAGCCACCCCACCAGTGTCCTGGGCTCAGGGTGATGAGGCAGTGGGGCTGGACATGAATGGGGACTCACCCCGGCCTGCCTGGGGCTGTGTGTCAGGTGTGGTCCTAGACGGCTCTGACCCATTTGGCACAGGCCCCAACTGCCTACCTGCGGGAATTACTCCAGAGGGGCGGAGGTGGGAGAAAAACCGGCTGGTATGGGGAGGAGAGGCCCTTTGTTGGCCGCCCTCCTTGGCAGACACTGCTGCAGCCGGGGCTCCCCTCCGCCCGGAACCCGCCCTGGGCCCAGGAGCCGGGCGGGAGGCTCACCTTTGCCCTTCTCTGCAGTGAACGCACGTACTGCGCCAAGCGCTCGACCCATCTCGGCTCCTTGAACCATCTCAATGGCCCTTTAGCGCACGCTTTAGTAAGAGTCTCGTTTTCCGGATGAGGTGACGGAGGCCCAGAGAACTCCAGACTTTTCCGTGTCACATGCCCGGCCAGAGGCAGAATCTGGCACTCGAGACCAAGGTATCCACTATGGTCCCAGAGGAGCTAGTGCCCTGAGGATCTGGGCCCGGAGCACAGTTGCGACATGCCTTATCGACCAGTCTATTACATCAGCTGATTGGTCAGTTTGAACTCAAAACCATTATAAACCAGTGGGAGTCGCTTTGGTTGGCACGGTCTACAGCTGCGGTGTCAAAGGGCACAGAGCTCACAGGTCAGCGCCCTGGCCCCCGGGGCCACCTCTCCTGGCCTGGCTCCCTCCCTCCGGGTACCGCCCACACCCCTCGGCCCCAGCCTTGCGCTGCTGTGACAAAAGGAATTCGCATGGGCCAGGCTGCCACGTACACCCTCCTCGGCCCTGTCCACCGCCCCTCCTCCAGCCTCCCCTCCCACGCTAGGAAGAGGAGGGGGAGGGCAGAGAGGCGGAGGGGACACTGCAGCAGTTGTCACCATCTCTGACTTCAGGACAACATTCAACAAGGCTCAGAGTCCTTTCCTCACGGCTACTCTGCCAGGCCGACAGAGCAGGCATTGTCCTCCTCCTCTGACAGATGGGGAAATTGAGGTCGGGAGGGTGTCTTGTCCAGTGTCACAGAGAGGTTCTGGAGCGAAGCCCCCAGCCTGCAGCTAAGACGGTTCCCAGTGTCGCCGGGAAGCCGGCCATGGAGCCTTTGCGGGCACCGCCTACACACCAGCCCACGGGGTCTGCTCGGCCTTTCTGCACGGTCGAGAGGGTTTTGTCTCCATTTGCATAGAAGGTGATACTGAGACTCAGAGAAGCTGAACGACTCAGCCAGCGCTACGCAAGGGGTGAGGGGCCGGCCCTCCGGCTTGGGGTGTTCAGCTCTCCCTCATCTGCCCCCCTCCCCTGCACCCGGCAGGGGCTCTGCCTTCTGTGGGGTCTGCAGCGCAGGCTCAGGCCTCGGTCAGCCCGGGTGCCCAGCCTCCTCCAGGGTGTCCAGGCCTTGCTGGGCACAGCAGGACCCGGCACCCCCTTGTCACCGTGGGCCTGAGGCACCGGATGCAAAAGCACTGGGCTCCTGACCCTCCCGCGGCCCCGCCTGCAAGGGGGCCCGGAACCTTGAAAACCAGCAGACCTTGTTTCTCATGCCCGAGGGCTGAGCTTCCGAGGCCTGCCTATGAGTGCCCAGTCGGAGCAGGGGGCATTGGCCCCCAGGGAGGAGGGAAGCGGCAGGACCACCTGCGGCCAGAGCAGATCAGGGGGTGAGGGAGTGCTGACCAGCTCGAGGGAGTGGCACTGTCCCTCTGCATGTGGCCCTTGTCCAGGGAGGGGCTGGACTTCAAGCTCTAGGAGGCTGCGGGTGAGGAGCACCTGCTTCCGGAAGGACAGGAGTCCACTCTGCATCCTCTGGCCGCCAGTGCTTGGAGGGGCCCCTGCATCTGAGGCATGTTCACACTTCCTTTCGCCCCTTCCTTCCTGCCTCATGCCCCCCGCCCGCCGCCCATTACAGCAACAGCCACCAGCAACTTCTGTCACTGCAGAGGGCTTAGACCCTGTGCGGACCCCTTCCTCCCCCGCCCCGCGCTCCTGCTACCCAGACCGCTCCGGTCCCTGAATTTCCTGTCCTCCCTTGCATCTTATGGCCACGCTGCTCCTGTCCTTGGCCTCTGTCCACACCCTCGATCATCTAAGGCCTGAGTCAAGCGGCACAGTGAGAAGCCTCTCTCCTCCCCAAGGCCGGGGCCTCTCCCGGGCTCTGCGATTCCATGCGTCCGCCTCCTCCCTGCTCCTGGCTGGCGAGTTCCCAGGGCTGGGACTGGGTCCCACCTTCTCAGGACCTCCATGCCTCGGACGGACGGGGCCTGGAGCAGAGTGGGCACTGGCGAATGTCTGACAAATTGGATTCACTTTCTCTGAATCATAGATTAGCAGAGCACATACGGCAGAAGGGCTGCGGGGAGCCTTCGACCACTCACGTACAGACGGGGGCGCTGCAGCCCAGAGAGGGGCAGGGACCTGCCAATGTCATGCAGTGAGCTGCAGCTGGACCCTCTGGCTCTCCCTGTCCTTGTCTATCATTGACCCCACGTGCCAAAGGCGACGGGGGACTTCTTAGTGACCAGAAAATTCCTCCTTCTCCAGCCGCGGCCCTGACTCACACCTCTGGACATGACTCATTCTTCGGTTGAGCCCCTCACGGTGAGCAGCAGCCCGGATGACACCTGTCCCAGGCCAGTGCCACTCCATCTGGACATCGCCCAGAGTTCTCGTTCCCAGATGGAGAAACTGAGGCTCAGAGAGCAAAGTGCCCTGCCCAGTTCACGCAGCACAGCACGGCACAGCCGAGTCCAGACCCTGACTCCAGGCTCAGCGGATGGAGACACGCGACCGCCAGCAAACCTGGTTCCCAGGTTTTCTGGGGTGGTCCCCAAGCTCGCATCCCGCCGGCTGTCCCACGGGGCCTCTCTGCTGTCCGGCATGCTGGGGTCCTTGGGCGGGCAGTGGCGTCCAGCTCCAGGACTGCGAGGCGGGAACTGCAGGCATCTGCCGGAGAGAGCTCAGTGTCCCACCGCCCAGGCCGGCCTTGAGTGGGTGGCGGGGGCGGGGGAGGGGACAGCGACTGCAGTGGCCCAAGGCCGCTATTTCCCATTTTTGGATGCTCAAAAATGCTCCTTAGTGGTGAAGTTGCTCAGGATAAAACTCTCCTTTTCTTGGTGGTTTTGATCCACTCAAGACGAGGAGAATTTCATGGAAGCCAGTGTTCTTTTGGATGCAGGTCTGCCCGCTTCTCCCGGGAAGTCTGGCCAATGGGATCAGGGGCTTCCGGGCCCCCAGAGAACCTACTTGCTGGCTGTAAAAGGCCACGCTGGAGCACAAAGGGTTCTCGGCACCAGGCTGCACCCCGACCCTGGCTGGCTGCTCACCCCGTGTGCCCACACTCTGCGACCCTGCTTCCCCGGGGCAGCCCCGCCAGCCAGGAGAGCGGAGGTGGGTGGGAAGGCGAGGGGGAACGCAGGCGCTTGGGGCTCGAGAGAGTGCGGAGGGTCTCTGAGGACAGCCCTGAGCACAGCGGGGTCTTGGAGCCCCCGCGTAGGGCGGTGGCCACGAGGCCCGTTACGACGAGGCTGAGAGCACCTTGTCCTCGGCCAGGACGTCCGAGGCCCCCTGTGATCCGGCTCCAGCATCTCCCTGGCCTCTCGCTCAGCCACACCGGCCTCTGTGCTTTTCCCTGTCCTGAGACACACGGTTCCCACACGTCAGCTGACTCTCCCTCGCCTCCCGCACTGCCACGTCGCCTTCCCCAACCACCCAATCAAAGCCGCCTCCCAGCCCGCGCGCCCCAGGCTTTATTCTCTCCACGCCCTCGCCGTCGCCTGTCTCCCACGTTCCCCGTGTTTTGTCTTGTCTGTCCC
>NW_011889026.1:69578-73736 GCF_000151845.1 Pteropus vampyrus | reverse complement strand
GGGGCTCAGCATGGTGAGCCGAGCGCGGTGTCGCGGTGTCGCTGATGGCTGACAGATCGACATCTAGGTGTCCGTGTGCTTTAAACCTATGAAAACCTCTTAGGAAAGGTATTAAGAATAGAACTATCGGGGAAAAAAGGTGCCTCACGGCAGGGCGATCAGGCAGAATTGCTGTACATTTTCAGCATCGGTGCTTCTGGACTACTTTTTTGTTACCATGTATTACTCCGATATAATTTTCATTTTTACTGTTTTTAATTTCGAAATGCTGCAGGCTGGGGCTCCAGCTCCGGGCTTCCCGGTCCAGGCCCAGGGCCGAGAGGGTGGAAGTGCGGGCTCTGCTGTCCCCTGCTGGCCACAGCGCCTCCCACCACCTGCCCACATTCTCGGTGAAAGTTCCCAAGCATCTTGCCATCACAGCCTCTACCACCAGACATCCTGTCCCCAGGACACCTCCCAGCCGTGGCAGTGCAGGGTGCCTGGGTCATCTGGTACCAAGGCCCGGCTGTGAGACCCCTGTGCCCCAAGGGAGCTGTGGCCCCGGGCTGCAACGAAGCCTTGGGGCATGAGCTTTCCCATGGGCGCTGTTTGTTAGGGAAACCTGGAATAAGACAGCCGCTTACAAGCTGTGTGACCTTGGATACGTTACTTAACCTCTCTGTGCTTCAGTGTTCTCATCCGTAAAATGGAGTTGTAATAACTCCTACCTCCTAGGGCTTCCGTGAGCTAAACATACAGAAGGCACTGGAGCCGTGTGGACCCGGTTGGGGTTTGCTCTCTGCATTGCTGGGCCCGAGACGGCGCTGGATGGGGACACGGGCAGGTTGTCGTGAGAATGTTCAGGGCTCTCATCAGGACAGAGGCTGGGGGCTGAGGACACTGCTGCTGCCCAGGCTGCCCACCCCCGCCCCCAGGCTGGCTGCCCCAGGAGCTGGAGAGTGGTGATCAAATGGACACCCATTTCTCAGGAGACTCACCTGGGCAGGGGTTAAGGGAGCTCCACAAGCTCACCCGACCAGAAACCCAGGGAGCATGCACCCCTCTGAGGTCCGTGGGTGTCAGCCCCGAAGGACCTCCAGCCCAGTGCCTGGCAGGCTCGTGGCACTGGACAGGGACACAGGGGTGTCCTGGGGGTGTGGGCGTGCAAGCCCTTCTCTCTCCGAGTGGCGGGTCTGGCCTGGGAATACTTTCCTCTGGTACAGACCCCCATCCCAGGGAGCCCGAGGGGGGTCTGCTGTGAGTCTGGGGACCCTCCAGCTTCTGTGTGGGCCATCTGCACCCGTGACCTCCCCCGGGGATGTAGGAATGGGGTGCATGGACCACCAGCCAAGGCCTCGAAGCACTGACGAGTGGCCCAGGCAGAGGAGCCAGGGCGGAGGCAGGCTGGGGCGAGTCAGTGCGCTCACGTTGGAAGCTGCACATCCCAGCGTGGTGAAACTGCCCCCTGCTCGAACCCTGTGTCCTACTTAATGACAAACCTGTAAGGCCAGGCAGCGGGGGGCGCAGTGGGGGCACCTGCAGCCAAGCCAGGTTCCAGGGGAGCCGCTCCTCTCCAGCCTCTGCTCCTTGGTGACCAGATGGCACTAGCTGGGAAGAAACAAGTGCCCAGATAAGTTTGCACTCAGATACAAGAGGCCACGGTCTGGCTCGATGGTGCTGGGAGCCTGGCCTTCAAACACAAGGACGGGAGGGGGGTCCCTCTGAGGCAGAGCCCAGACAGAACTTGACCCCGCACTCCCCCAGGAAGGAGAGGAAGCGGATTCTTCTCCTGGAGCCTGCAGGGGGAATGCCAACCACGCCTCGACTGTAGCCCAGTGAGACCATCCTGCATTTCTAACCTCCAGGACAGGAAAGGAGTAAATAAATGCGTGTTGTTTTAAGCCACCGAGTCTGCGGCGTTTTGTTACCGCCGTCACAGGAAACGAATTCAGGGCTCCAGGCAAGCGCACCGTGGGGTGCTGTGGTTTGGGAAGCTCGTCCCACGGGCATTTTAGATGGCTGCAGTTAACCCCACGTGTATTTACCAAGCACCTTACAGGCGGCGCCCTGGGCCACGGGGAGACAGAGATGAGCCTGCCGCGGGGGGAGCTCCCGCGTTCTTGGAGGTCGCCCCAACCCACACTGGGTTTCAGCTGGTGCGAGATGAGACTATTTCTACCCAGCAGCCCCAACACAGCAGCTCCGAACGGCAGCTGCAGGGCCCCCCTTTACCGGAAAGGGGCGTTATTGGGACGGCCGTGAGGAGGCTCTGCGGTGAGTCCGTGCCCGCCGCTGCCCGCCGCCCTTTCTCTGCAGAGGAGCCTGAGGGGCTCATCGGGCATGGGGCCGGGGGGAGGCTCCAGGGGGGTTCTCAAAGCACCACGGGCGGCTCTGTGGTGAAGGGAGTGGGCTGCGGGAAGGCAAGAGAGCAAGCCACCCCCGACCCACCCAGCGATTCCACTCTGGGGGCGTATCCAGCGGAAGTGTGAACAGACGTGCGCCCAAAGACACACACTGGAAAGCTCACGGCAGCACGACGACAGCCCCTGGAAACCACCCAGATGCCCACCAACGGCAGCCTGAACGCCCAAGTGTGACAGATTCACACAGCGGAGCGCCAAGCAGCAAGTGACGGAGCCGTCGCTAGAGCCAGCAGCACTGTGATGCTCACCAGCTTAATGCCGAGCAAAGCGACACCTGTTGCACGACTCCATCTACGCAATATTCACAAAGGGGCGCAATGACCGCTTTAGGAGTCAGAACGGGGGTCCCCTGAGGGGAGCATAGAGGTCGGGAGATGGCACGGGGGCCCTCTGGGATGCTGGTGATGCTCTAGCCACGGACGGGGGGGCGGGGCGGGGTAGGTAGACAGGAGTGTTCACTTTGTGATCCCAGCGAGCTGTACACATGTGGTTTGCAGATCTGCTACGTGCAGGTTATATTGCAATGACAAGTTTATTTTTTAAAAGTATTCATGAGCACATGACAGTGACTGGAGTATTTTGGCGGCTATGTGATATAGGGGACATTGACTGGGAGTTTGAAGGCCCAGGTTGTACCCTTAAGCTGCCTGGACGAAGAGACCGTGTGACCCCGGACAAGCTGCGTGACGCTTTGTGGGTGTCAGCTTCCTCACCCCCACATTGGGAAGGTGCGGATGTGAATTCCACTGTTTCTGCAGAAACTCAGCAAGGGGACCGAACTGTGGCTAACCTGACTTGTCGTATAAAAAAGAATTCAACTGTGCCGCACCGGAAGTGCCACCTGTCTCCTTGTTGAGGTGGTCGCGCAAGGAAGTGGCCCCGCTGCCAGTGTCCCGGCCTGTGGCCTTGGCTAGGGGGACCATGGGGACTCCGGGAGCACTCAGTCCGGGCTGGGGTTCCGGCAAGGTCCCCATCTTGGTAGCGTGAGAACCCACAAACTGCCTCACCTCTTGGAGCCCGTCCCCTCGCGGCAGAATGAGGATGGTGCTGTCTGTGGGGCAGGTGACACGGTGACGTGGAAAGTGCCCAGCGGTCCCTAAGTCAGGTGGGGCCCCTGCCAGGGCCAGGCCAGGCCACAGACGTCGCTGGCCATTCTGCCCACCTGCTGCCCCGAAGCAAGCAAAGGAAGCCGTGAGCGGAGCGGCCCTTGGCGGTGGCCCAGGGACCCCTCCGGGGGGGACTCAGGCCTGTCCCTGGCAGGGGGCCCCTCCGCTGGGGTTCCGGGCTCACGGCAGAGCAGGGCACAGGCTGGGGTCCTGCTGACGGTGTGGAGCCCCGGGAGGGGTCCGGGGGTCCCCGTTTTGCTAATCCCGTGGGCCTTCTCCGCGAGGACTGCTGTGTCCTCAGACCGTGGTCTGGAGGGAGGTCCCCGAGGGCGGCCCGACCCGCACGGCGCGCGGCGGCGTCGGGGCGCCGGTCCGCGGACGAAGCTTCCGGGCCGTTGTGGCGTCACCGTCCCCGCGGAAGCGGCCGCCCGCGCCGAGCGAGAGCCGCCCGGAGGGGGCCGCGCCTGGGGGCCGAGACTGAGGGACCGTGGGACCGCGACCGAGGGGATCGCGCCTGAGGGGACCGGGACTGAGGGGACCGCGACTGAGGGGACCGGGACTGAGGGGACCGCGACTGAGGGGGCCGCGCCGGGGGCCGCGCCTGACGGGCCGGGGCCATGACGCGATTGTGACGTGACGACAGCGGGACG
>NW_011889026.1:56095-69528 GCF_000151845.1 Pteropus vampyrus | reverse complement strand
CAGACCCGCGGTGCTCGCGTTTTCTGTTAAGCAGGGACGCGGAGGTCCCTAATGTCGCCCAGCATTTTGGACCAACGGGCCGAGCTTTCGGTGCCGAATGACCCGCGGCTGAACCCAACTAGCAGTCATGCTGATGGACGCTCCGCGGGCGAGCGAGCCCAGGTCGCCGGCGCCCCTGTCCCCGCCGGCCGCTGGCCCCCAGGGAGGCTGCCGCCCACCTGAACAGAGCACTGCCCCCTGTGAGAGCCGGCCGGCCGGCCGGCCCGCCCCAACTTTCACTTCGTGCCCTTTTCTTCTAAAACTTTGGGCGTCCCGGATAGTTTGGGGGGGTCGGTGGGGGCTTTTGTAGTAGCTGATCCCTGGGGCCACTTTCGAAGTCACAGATCACCCGCCTAGCACTCAGACCCCGGGGAAACCACGCTGGGATGAAAATACCCGTCTGCGTCCGCCATCCCCAGCTGGAGAAAGCTGCTTGCGGAGGGCTGGCTGGGCCGCGGCAGTGACAGAATAGTTATATTTAGGCACAGGTGCCGAATGTGGCTGTCACAGGTCTAAAATGCTTTTCTGTCTTTACTCGCTGGCATGCCTTCCCGTCTATATTTAGGTGGCTTACTGTATGTAGCTTTTAAGGTCACTGGCTTTCCACGCGCTGCTGGCGAGTCACAGGCGCGCTCCCTGAATTCATGGTGACCCGTTTCTGGGGAGCTCCTTCAAGGAGAGCAGACCTCGGCTTTAACTGCACATCTCAGCCCGCTGGCTGCGGGCGCCCGCGGGAAAGCCTCTGACCCCGGTTCAAGTGGAGTGTCACAGGGCACACTCGGAGTGAGCTCCTGGCTGTGTGCATACAGGTAGAGGGACTCCGCTTTGGGGGTGATAGAATCTGCTGTGCAGTTCCCTAGAGAGGACTCACTCAGTCACTCACTCAGCAGACACCTCCCGTGTGGTCCTACTTCGTGCCAGACACACTGTGCGGGCCTTTTCTGTACGTGTCTGCATGTCGTCGCTGTCCACTTTATCTGTCGTAGGTGGAACCTTTTTACTTTTTCTCCTGAGTCTGTCACTGCATTATTAACGTCTCTTCAAAAATAGATTAGACCAGTTCTCCCCACCCCCTCCCTTGCTCCGGGACAACTGAGACGCTGTTGGTGTGCTGGTCTTTGTTTTGTGCCGTTGTCCTGCGTTGCTAAGCGTCGGGCAGCCTATGTTTGTTGTCGGGTGCTCGGCATGGAGTCAGTACGCGTCTCATCTGTGGCCGGTTTAGCACGCTCGTCCCTTTCAGGCTGTTGCTGTAACTGGCTTTTGAGATGAGTTTGGTCTTTCGTTCGATTTCACTGTAACTTTTAGTTTTAATAATATTTTCAAGTTAAAAAATTATAAGAGCATAATAGTGCAGAAATGTTCAGAATTGGGAGGAAAACCCCCCAAGTATACATCGCCCTAACCGCTATTATTGTGTTGCTTCTGAGGCTTTTCCCAGGATGACCATATTTCTCGCCGTTTCATATTTTATCACAGTTTTCCAAGTTGCCACGTGGTCCCCAAAGCCAAGGCCATTTTTTTCCCAGCGGCACAGCAATTTCATTAAGGTCCTGCGGCCGAGCATCACATTCTGAGAGTTGAGCTGGGCAGAGATAGGGTACAGGCAGGAAGCTGAATCAAGACTCGGAGCGCTGGGCCCCCAGAGGGAGGGTGGACAGACCCACTAGCGGTCGTGGGAGCCCCCGTCCCATGTGAGACCTGGCCTCTGGTTGAACGCTCCAAGTGACAGGCATTCCTTTCCTTCTTAGATCAACCATTAATTCTGTTAAGTCCAAGTGTCTTTCGATTATCCAGAATATTTGGTGTTTCTGGTGGACATTCTCACGAAGCATATTTATCTAGTCTCTAACCTACACACGGGCCCAGAAAGTCTCCGAGGGCAGCTGGCCTTGATGCACTGTGATCTTCCGTGCCAGGCACCTAATCCCGACACCTGCTCTCCTGCTGCGGAAGGGGCGGCAGTGAATGACACCTACCTCTTTGCAGAAATGGTGTCAGAATGAACATATCCCAAGATCTAGCTGCCTCGAGTATGATTCTGATGTCTCTCCAAGATTTAATTTCTTTCGTTACCCAGTTATTTGTGAGCTAGTATCAACTATCATTTATCAGTTACTTATCAGATCCCAATCGGGGATCTGTAATACAAGAGAAAACGTAGTTATCAGTCAGTTTCTATCTTCACAGCATCTTTTTCCTGGATGTTTTATGGAGCCAGCCCCATTATGGGGCATTTACGTAGACATTCGTCTCACAGACTAAACTGCACCTCTGAGGGTCGAGACCTTATGTCATCTATTCATTTCCGAATTTCCAGAACCCAGCCGCTCATCTAACAAATATTCACCAGTGTCTTCCACACGCCAGACCCTGTTCTGGGTTCGAGTCACAGTGGTGAACAAAGCCGACCGAACTCCCTGTCCTCCCACAGCTGACGCTGCAGAGGGGACGGTCTGAGCAGCGAGTGCCCTGTGCTGAGGAAAAGCAAGGGGTCCGGCGGGGCGGGAGCAGGACCGCAGGAAGGCGGGGGCCGAGTGTCAGGCTGAGCTCGTAGGTCCGAGCAGGACCGGCCTTTACTCCGAGTGCAGTGGGCCGCCTTGGAGAGTTTGGGGCTGAGGGTTGACGCGACCGGCAGGCTGGGTGGAGAACAGCCTGGAAGCTGGGGTGAGGACGGACGATGGGGGGATCACTGAGGGAGGGTACCGCAGTCACCCGGGCACGGGGTGGTGGCCTCTGCCAGGGCAGGTGGGGTGGTGGTGGTAAGGGATGCATTTTGGATAGTTTACAGTGTTTGGATTTTCTTGTAAAACTTCCGTGAACCTACAGAAAAGATGAGTGGTCCAGTGAGCATCTGCATTTCCTTCGCCCGGTTCGGCTGTAACTATGTCGCCACACTTGCTCTGCCTGCCTCTCACATTCCATTATTATTTGCTAAAGCTTTTGAGAGGAATTTGCAGACGTCATCATCACCGTTCGGCCCTGAACGCTTCAACACGTTTCACCTGGGAGAAACTCCCCTCTTGTATATAACCGTAGCACGGTGGCCAAACTGAAGAAGTTTAACATCAAGGGCAAACGATTCACATTTCTTCGGTTATTCCGATGTCCCTGGTAGCCATTTTTCCCCCCGTGCACGATCCGACCCAGGACCACACACTGCATTTAGTTTCTCTCTCAGTTTTGCAGAATGTCCTTCGGTTTGGGTTTTCCGATTCTTACAACTGGGTTCCAATGAAATGCACTTGTTAGGAACGTGACATGGGGTATTTTTTCTGTCTTGGGGTACTGGAGAGATTTGAAGGTAGCAGCAAAAGGCCTCGTTGACAGATGAGATGGGAGGTTTGGGCGCTGCCAGGGAGCGAAACATGGAGGACTGTGGTGGGGGCAGGACTTTGTGGAAAAGGTCAGGCGTACAGGTTTGCACAGCGTGCAGCCTGCACGCAGATGGTGCTCCCGGGAGGTCTGTACTTGGCCTTCATGCTGGTAAAGCAGAAAGCACTTCTCACGAGCTGGGAGGTGGCGGTGGCGGCGGCAGCAGCGTATCCTGGGCTGTCCCGGCTTCAGGTTAGGTCCTGGCCCGGGCTTACTGCGTGCGTCCTGTTCCACTCGACTTCCTCCTGGCCGGTGCGGCCAGCGTGGGACAAACTGTCCTTCCCTGCGGCTCTCCCCCTCATTCTCTGCAGTGGCCCTGCCACTAGCCCCTCGATAACGTCTGCCCCATGTGTCTGTCCCACTTCACAAGAGGAGTAAGTGGAAAAATCAGGCTCCAGATCAGGGACAAAGCGGCCGCTTTGGAGGGGCGGGTGCCGGACACCTCTGTGGTTGCATTCATGTGGTGGGTTTGCTTAACGACTCAACTCAAACCTGCTCTCTTTCTTTTCAAGTTTAAGCTCATCTCCCAGGCATACGAAGTGCTTTCAGATCCAAAGAAAAGGGATATTTATGACCAGGGCGGTGAGCAGGCCATCAAGGAGGGAGGCTCGGGCAGCCCCAGCTTCTCCTCCCCCATGGACATCTTCGACATGTTCTTCGGTGGCGGAGGGCGGATGGCTAGAGAGAGAAGAGGTAAATGCTTTGAAAGACACTCGGCAGGTCATAGTTTCCAAAGTGCACGCTGCTGGAGCCGGGGTGGACCGCGCCCTAAAGGGGCCCGATCGTCACGGTGTGGCGTCATGAGCGTTAGCTGTGCCAGGCTACCTGCAGCCTCCTAGCGCGTTCAGCAATTCCCTGTCACCCTCCAGACATCATGTGTAAAGGAACAGGTGCAGTGATGAGTAGAAGGGAAGAAGGTCAAGTTCATAGTGCCCCTTCCCCCCTTTGTTGAGAACCTGCCTGCCTCTTTCAGAATGCAACAGAGTGAACGAGGGACGCGGCCCTGAGCTGCATGGCCCCAGGCTGCCGTTTTTGAGTTCTGGGGTTTGCTCTTCCTCATTTTTCTACCTCTCACCTCCTGCCGAGGCTATGAGCTGTCGCCTCTGTTACTAGAGGTCTCTAACAGCCCCTGTCCCTGTTCGGTTTACTGTCGATAAGCTTTGGATCTCGAAACCAGATGGATAACCAGGCTTATGACAATCCTGGATAAAATCGGAGAAACCAGCTCTGCACTGGGGCTTGGGAAGGCTGCTGTGGATCAGCAAGAGGCCGCTGCATACATGAGGCTGCACCTGTTCTCATATCGTAACTGACTTCGAGCTTCAAAAAGCATGACTGCTGAGTCTGAGCAGCATGCTGAAAATCGCAGTGTTTCTTAGGGAAAAGGCCTCGCCCTGTCGTCTGGGTGCAACGAATGGCGTAGACGTGACTAAAACCTTGGGCGTCTCTGGCCCAGTGCACTCTGCCTGGAGAGGAACAGCCAGTAAACAAGCACAGCTGGTCTCAGGCAGGGCAGCAGGGAGGGTCTCGACAGGCTGGCACAGCGCCGAGCAGACGCCCGCCGTCCGGGACACACAGGCGAGATTTAGGCAGAGAGTCCCCTCCTGGCCACGACTTAGAAGCAGAGCGTGTTCCTGTCGGGAAGAGCTTCCGCTGAAGGTCCAGAGGGCGCTGGTCACGCGCCCGTCCCTGAGGAGAGCTTCCTTCCTGGGTGGGGGGCCTGGTGATCCCTCACTGTGACACTGTTCCAGGCGGCTCAGCGTGCTGTCCTCAGCTGTTCTTCGGAGACAGAGATGGAAAGTCTTTCCACTGACATCCATAAATGATTGAGTAATTAGCTCACAGCTAGAAAGGGCATCAGCTCTCACTGCTGGCAGAGGGCCAGAGGCGTGGGCCAGGTGTAATGGCAGCTCTGTCCTCACGGGGAAGGGAATGAACGACACGGGCACAGCTGTGAGTCTCGGCAGCGTGTCATCGGGGTGGTATTAATACACTGGAGTCAATACAGTATCACTAACGTTTTTTTCTCCCTTTGGTAAGGCAAGAATGTTGTACATCAGTTGTCTGTAACTCTTGAAGATTTATATAATGGAGTCACAAAGAAATTGG
This sequence comes from Pteropus vampyrus, assembly GCF_000151845.1. Classification (NCBI taxonomy): domain Eukaryota; kingdom Metazoa; phylum Chordata; class Mammalia; order Chiroptera; family Pteropodidae; genus Pteropus; species Pteropus vampyrus. The sequence goes on along the minus strand of NW_011889026.1, from coordinate 64,008 downwards.
CGCTCCAGAAAAATGTGATTTGTGAGAAATGTGAAGGTAAAAATTAATTTCTGAGTGAATCTCAAAGTTCCGATCCCTTAGATCTGAAAACAATTCAGATTGTTTTATAATCCAGAAAAAAATAAGTTATCTTTTCATGAGTGAGTGTCGAACAGGTTGCAAACAGGTGACCTGAGGGCCAAGTCTCATTTGGCCCTGTACACTGTTTATTTGGAATGTACATTTATTTAATACGTTGACAATTATTTAAAAAACTTAAAAATCAAAACAATTCACCCAACCTAGTCAGCAAACTTCCTTGGGAAAGGGCCTGATGGTAAACCTTTTGGGTTTTGTGGGCCGTGGGGTCCGTCATTGACTGCACGAGCAGCTGCAGACACCGCGTACACGAGTGTGCATGTCGGTGTCCCAGCGAACCGGGACTCAGCGAACCAGGCGGCTGCCGTAGATTACTGACCCTTGAGTTGAATGTAAACGTAACTTTTATTATTTGATTTTTCAAGAAAAGTCAGCTCCACATCATCTCACCGAGAACTGGTGAGCTGGGTGGCTGTCCCCAGGGACAGGGTTGTGTCTCGCTCCCTACGGCCCCGCCTACTCGCTTACCTGTAGGCATGGGTGTTACTCCACCCCGGGTGTAAGAAAGCACAGTTGATGAAGCTGTGGCAACAACTGGGCTTGGCACAGCCAGAACCACAAACGTTGGAGACCTCATGATAACACCTGCCTATCATGTGCTTGGCTGCAGTCACCCAGGCTCTTGCACATTGCTTGTCATGACTGTAAATAGCCAGGATTGAAACCCGGGGTACAGCGAGTAGCTCATTCCCATGCTGCTGTGATGCCCGGCAGCCATGTTCCCAGGGATGAGCACAGCTATCATTCCTGTCGCCCCCTCCCCTGCAGGCGTCGGTGGGAAAAAGGGGTCCGTGGAGAAGTGCCCGCTGTGCAAGGGCCGAGGGATGCAGATCCACATCCAGCAGATCGGGCCGGGCATGGTGCAGCAGATCCAGACCGTGTGCATCGAGTGCAAGGGCCAGGGCGAGCGCATCCACCCCAAGGACCGCTGCGAGAGCTGCAGCGGTGCCAAGGTCATCCGGGAGAAGAAGATCATCGAGGTGCATGTGGAAAGAGGTGAGGCAGAGGCCCGCCCCACGGGGCCGGGAGCGCTGAGCCCGTTGCGAAGCTTTGTAGGCAGCGCGCTGCTCACAGAGGTGGCTAATCAGAAAGGCGTGCTGTCCTCAGGCATGAAAGATGGCCAGAAGATCGTGTTTCACGGAGAAGGAGATCAGGAGCCAGAGCTGGAGGCTGGCGACGTCATCATTGTGCTTGATCAGAAGGACCACGGTGTCTTCCAGAGACGCGGCCACGACCTGATCATGAAAATGAAGATTCAGCTTTCCGAGGCCCTCTGTGGCTTCAAGAAGACGATAAAAACGCTGGACGACCGAGTCCTTGTGATCACATCCAAACCAGGTACTGTCTCAAACGCATGCCGCGCCGTGGCTGTGTTGGGCACGATGCTGCCGGCAACACGGCCTGGTGTCATGAGGTTGACTTCTGAACACAAGTGAGCGTGACTTGATTTTCTCTCAGTTTAAGGTCATCACTAGTGACTTGAAAAGGTCATGAATTTTTTATATTTTTCTAGAAAAAAATTCACAGTTGCGGGAAGAGCCTCAAACAGGAATCCTTGGGGTCGAAATTCTAACTGGAAACTGCCAATTTAACTAGTTTTAAAAAGTTAATTTTTGAATAAGAAAACACAGCCGATAATAGGTGTTTTTCACAGCCAATAACAGGTGGTCATCTGTGTCGATTCATTCACATTGTGCCGCCGACTCTATGTGAAACATTTAAAAACTGGATTTTCCCAAAAAAAGACCTTGGCTGCGAGCTTATCCTTGGAGGTGCGCATAGATCTGCCCCTCTGCACACCCACGGGAGCTGGAGGGGGCTGCCTGAGGGACCAAAAGGGTTCTCGGGGGCTTGAGCGCTTAGCCTGCTGGCTCCTGTCACATACCAGGGTCCCCGCTCCCAGGGGGGCGAGTACATGTGGGCTCCAGGGCACCTGCCTGGAGGGGCTGAGGGGATGGCAGGCAGACTGGAAAAGGGAGAGGCCAAGCTATGATCTTGACTTGAAGCCCTCTCAGAATAGCACGTAAGGTCAACCGTCCATGTCAAAAGAGGCCTGGACAAGTATGCTGGTGGCGGAGCCGCCCCAACACCCTCGACCCCACCACTGGCTGTGAGCACGCTGCTCTGGTCCCTCGCTGGCCGCAGAGTGAGGAAGTAGTTTTCCCTGTGGGCATCTGAGGTTTGACATGAGGGGCAGGAGGCTGACCCTTCATGCCCCCTCCACTTCCTGTTCCCTAACGGAAGCTTCTCTGCGGCAGGTGAGGTGATAACGCACGGGGACCTGAGATGTGTGCGTGATGAGGGGATGCCCATCCACAAAGCACCCCTGGAGAAGGGGATGCTCATCATCCAGTTCTCAGTGAGTTTGTGTTTAATCCTCCTGGGCGCGCCGCTAAGGGCCTCGCTCGGGAAGGGGAGTAACTCCTGCTTCTCCCCACTCGCCCTCTGCAGGTGATCTTTCCCGAAAAACACTGGCTTCCTGCAGAACAGCTTCCTCAGCTGGAAGCTCTCCTCCCTCCTCGGCAGAAGGTGAGGGTCACGGATGACATGGATCAGGTGGAGCTGACTGAGTTCAATGCCAACGATCAGAACTGGCGCCAGCACAGGGAGGCCTACGAGGAGGACGACGATGGGCCCCGGGGGGGCGTGCAGTGCCAGACGGCATGAGGTGGCCCCCCGGGCTAGCTCGCGACGATGTAAAGGTGGCACAATGAAAGCGGAATCACTCTAACGGCCTCTGTGTGGGGTGTCCTGCGTGTATGTTCAGCATTCTGTCTTTTCGGGGTTTTTTTTTGGTTGTAACTTATCGCTTAATTTATATTTAAATGTTTTAAGTGTAAATCACCTCTAGTCTGCACACGGAATCTGTTTATTTACAATTCCAGGATGCTTTGGAGATGCCGGTGACTGCACTGACACTTTGTGCTTCTAGTGGCTTTGCCATAATTCAGTTCCACCCACTCAGCCCCCGGGAACGTCCAGCCCCACGGGGTGAGCTGGCCCATCTCTGGCCCGGGTTCCCCCCCTCCCTCGCACAGGTCCTAAGGGTGTGATCTCAGGGCTGCCAATGTGACATTTCTGGGTCTAGATTCCAGCCGATCCACCTCGAGTGTGGGTCACGCTGACTGGGCTGCAGGGCCGACTCGGCTCCCAGTGTTCTGTGCCCCCGAGTGACGAATGGGGAGTAAGTGTGTCTGATCACTGCTCTTGGAAGCTTCCAAGCCTCGTGGTGAGGACAAACCCATGTTCTACAACGAAACGCCAAGGAGCTGTCTGCCTGTGCCCCGGACCTTGTTCTCTGTGGTTTTAATGATCTCCTGGTGACGACTTTTACGATGGTCACCCACCAAAGTGCTTATTTGTAAAGAAACAGAAACCTTCCGTGTCCCCAGCAGCCTCCGTGCAGGAGCAGGAGCCACGGCAGGGTGCTGGTGGCTCGGCACGGCACAGCCCACCCCCTGGGTGATGTGAGGGTGTGGAGGACAGGCCACCCGTTTTCCGGCTCATTCCCCGACTCAGCCTCTCTTCCAGACCATCGCCCCTCTCCCCGCCCAGCCGTAGGCTCCTTGCACGGACCGGTGGCACGTGGCTGCGGTCGGTGTGGGCGCCACTGTGAGTGACGGCTTGTCTGGAGGAGGGCTCGGTCAGTACCTTACTCCTGGCAGGGTGACAACAGTGTATGTATTGGGGTCGCCCGCAACCCATAGCCATTCCCACAGTCGTGAAGGAAATCCACCTTCTGTGCAGCTGAGTCAAAGCAGAGGCTCCCATCAGCCCCATGGCCACTTGGTGACACAGTACCTGCGAGTGACTCAGACCAGGGACCTCCCCAGAAGGGTCAGAGGGCAGACCAGACCCACGGCAGGTAGGGTGAGCATCGTGTGCTCCAAAATAGGTACATATGGCCCACCTATGCGCCGACCACTGACCGGGACGGAGACGACACCTATTCTTCCAACCAGGCCCACGTGAAAACCCACTTACAGATGGACCACAAGTGCAGGGTGGTGTTTCTGCGCTGTGACTTCCTAACCAATGACTGGGAGACAGCTGTTTAGTTGCTGATGGGGCAGAGTTACATTCAGCTCCTTCCCTGTCACGTAAACGGAATCTGGAGGGTGTTGCTTAAAATTCATCCTACCTGTACATCTGTCACTTTTAAAATTAAAGTTGAGCTGGTATGAGAAACGGCTTTGGTTTTCATTTTCTGGAGCTCAGAAGAGCAGGGTGAGGTGCCGATCTGCCTCGCACTGGTTGGTATAAAGGCGTGGAGTTTCCAGCCACTTCTCTTTGGGGGATCAGTGCACGTACCAGGCAGCAGCGACTGCCAGGAAGAGCAAGCGTAATGGGGAGAGTGGTGGAGAGAGCGGAAGCCTCTGCGGTGACATCTGAGCAGCTACCAGGACGCAGTGAGAGACCCTCGGGTCAGGGAGGGACATCCCAGGCACAGGAAACGCCCAGGGCAGGGCAGGGCGAGGAGGCACGATCAGAAGAAGCAGCGCGGTGCCAGCTACTTACGCGCTCCCCGTCCGCAGGCTGGCCCGTCGGGTCCAGGCGCTCCGGGGTGACAGGCAGGGCTGCGGGCTGCTCGGCACAAGCTTGAGCCTACAGACTCTGTTAAAGCAGCAGTACCTACCAGCAAGCTACAGGCTTCCCTACAATTAGTAGGGAAAAGACAGTGTGGCACGGGCGTTGCTAATACATCGAGTAGCAGGGCGCCCAGGCGGCAAGGATGACTGGACGGTCCCAGCCAGTCAGGTACCGCATTCCGGATAATCGGCTCCCTCCCCAGCCTGGGAGCCCAGGGCGAGCCCGCATGTCTGAGCCGGAAGCCCTGGAAGGCCCCGGAAACCTTCGCCCTGGGCCGACGCTCGCTCGCACACAACATCGCACACGACGACGCCAATGCCTGTCACGGCTCGCCAGTAACGGCAGGGGGGAATGAAGCACGTCGGGAACCGGTATTGGCATTAAGAGCACTTTACGTTAAAGAACGAACAGCATTTCCAACGGAACGTGAAAAGACTAACGTATCTACGAAACGTAGGTTTTTGCCAGTGTAAATGTGGTGTTTCAAACTCGAAAGGTAAGGAATGTCACGTTCAATCTGTGCTTTCTCTCCGCAGCATTAGCCTGGAGACTCTGAGGTCTAAACTGGACAATCACAGATGTGAATTTCCTGGTCATCTCCAACAGACACAATTTTTGAGCCATTTCCATTGTATTTTACTCCCCAGACCTGTAAATAAAGGGGGGAAAAAGTTGTACCGACGCCTCCATTCTTTAGGAACGAACACCCTGACTCTGCTGTCGTCATCCTGAACCTAGAAAGCACCGGCGTGAGGGGGTTCTGGTGCCGTCTGAGCCAGTGAGGACCAGGCACTGCCCCCCACCGCCCCAACTGCAGAAAACTCCATTTCTAAATACGAGTCGAGTTGCCTACGAACTTTCCACAGGTTCAGAATCCAGGGAGTAACTAAAAGCATGGAGCCCATGAGGGGCCAGCACGGGGTCTCACGTCTCCAGGAAGGGGCCCCGCCAGGACCCTGAGGTCACCGCCTCCCGGGACGACTGCACATGGTGTCCCCACCCCGACAGCAGCGTGGGCACTGAGCCATGGCACTGAGCCACACCCCTCCCCAGGCAGCACTGGCGTGGTCAGGGTTTGACCAGGTCAGCCTGTCGCCCTGGCCTGGGGTGCGGTGTTCCAGCCCCGATTCCAGTGTTGTGACTGGGCCAGACGCTGGTCTCACTTACACTCCAGACACCTTCCTCAGCCAGCAACACGCTCTGACCCCCACACGCAAGACGCAGCGGCAGGACTTAGGCCCGGGAGTGGAGGTCAAGGGTAAACGCCCTCAGCTTTATTGGCAACGGTTTAAGATTAAATGTAAAAAAGCGTGAACAATCACATCAGTTACCTCTGAATGCTTTCCAAAGGAGAAATCCGTGCAGTCATCGTGAAAACGTTTAGAATGTACTAGAAACCACTCTGTACTACCATGGGCATCCATTTTTTCATACTGACTAGTTACCCAGGACCCTGCTACTCAAAGTGTTGAGAGAGGAGCACTGCCCGCCTCCCCGGACCCAGGCAGAAACGCAGCTGCTCGGGCCCTCCCACGCCGGCCGAAGGGCCACTGCATTGCCGCCAGATCCCACGCAGGCAGAGGAGTGTCCTGCGAGAACAGAGCCCCGCCTCCAAGCTCAAAGGCCAAAACAGAAGTGACCAATATCGTGGGAGCCAAACAACCTGTAACAGTTCTGCCTTCAGGAACATTCAAAAGAAATCGTGTTTCCTGGGACAACTCCCCAGATGGCAAGTGCTGACTGCGTTTGGGCAATGGAGGCATCTGAGGGGTGGGCCTTCCTCAGCCCCACAGCCAGGCTGTCCCCAGACACAGGCCCCAGGCGCTCATCCCCTGGGCGACAAGCCCACGCTTCTGCGGCCTCTGCACAGGGGCGTCGCATCTCGTGGGCCACTGGCGGACAGCATGTGCCTGACCCCCGCACCCCAGATGGTGCACACAGGGACACGGCTGGACGGAGGCCCAAGAGGGCGAGGCGCTCAGGGCCGACAACTCGAGCAGCAAGGTGCGGAGGGGAAGGGTGGGCACCGTGGTCAGGCGGTGCCAGCAGCCCACAGACAAGGAGCGTAAACGTAACGATGCCATACCTGATCCTGGTGATCGAAGAAGGTGTGAACACAAGTCCTTGTTCCAACATCCCAGACTTTCACGCTTTTGTCAGATGAACTATTTTAAAAAAAGGAACGTTAGTATCAAAAACAGTTTTCAGACTGGTCTGAAGTTGGAAGGAATGTGATTAAAAATTCCACACTCCTTTGCTCACTGACCCTCTGCGTGTGTGCACCTAGGAGGTGGCCAGGGTACTGGCATCACTGGGCAGCCTTCCTGCTCACAGCGCGGCCACGTCCTTGACACTGTGACCTGCTGGCCCTCACAGTAAGCGTTCTCACCAGGATGCTGTCATCCCTTAAGCAACTGTAGGTAGAAGACTAGATGTATAAGGAGAAACTAAGATTTGAGCTCTTGGAAAGAATCCACCTCTGTTCCAACTAAGGACAACTAACTTCACAACTTTAAAAAGCACTGCGGAGAATAAATGACTGAATAAAAAACCAGCCACGCCGCCTTGAAACTTTAAGGCAATTCGTACATTTTAGAAAGTACTAAGAATCATAAGTACCTGGAAACAAAGTGAGTGTCATCAGGACAAAATGCCACGTTCAGCACCCAGGATGCGTGGCCACTCAGTGTGCCAGCCAAGTTGGCGTGTTGTCTGAAACGGGAACATGTCAAACAGAACGGATGTGTTAACTCTCAGGATAAGTCACTGAAGTGGAAGGTGTACCATTAACTCTGCCCGTCCCCTTGGACCAACCCTGCTACCCTTATAATGACAGTACGAGTGTCCCCAAACTCCCTTTCCAATGCAGGAGCATCGCCCACTGCAGAAACAGGACCTTACGATGGCATTAACCCGACTGTGTTCACGCCACCGAGAGCCAAGAATAAGAGCAGAGAGCTTAGCAGCTCAAGAGGCAGGAGGAGCCGCGCTGCGGAGGCTCAGCGAGTCGGCTAAGATGAGGGCGCTATGATGATGGCAGGGGCCACCCCGGGACGGCATCGGGGTCCACACGGGGCAGAGCCTGCACTCCAGATGTGCTTCTGACCTACCCAGACATTTAAAATCAGCGAGCCCACAAGGGACAGGACGCCTGAAAGAGGAGGAAGGGTCTGACCCTGCAGGCA
>NW_011889026.1:37465-55901 GCF_000151845.1 Pteropus vampyrus | reverse complement strand
ACTCGGAAACACAGGAGAGTGCGGGGCGGAACTGTCCCTCCACCCGCCCAGAGGCCACCACGCGGAGGTGGGCACAGCACCTTCGCCCGCCTTCCGACAGCCAACGGAAAGGGTTTGCTTTCTAACTACAACGAGACCGTCGTCTGGCTGAGACACAGCAACTCGTGAATAAATGACGCGCGTTTCACACGGGTACGAGGACTCGGGAGTCCACGTGAAAACTACGGTGAGAAAACTAAAGCGCGAGGCGCTTCCCATTTCTAACCGCACCCGACGGTTCGCAAACCTAACGCTCACTTGCCATCCAGCGGCAGTTCAATGAAAGGATCATTCTTCCTCTGTGACCTGATAACCCCCTTTGCACAAAACGAAACGAGCCGCACCTTCCAGCGTATGCAGGAGCTTCCCAGTCGCAATATCGAAAATGTTGATGATCCCGTCTATGGCCCCGCTGGCCAGGTACTTCCCGTCAGGGCTCTGTGCAGGGAACACGTGGGGACCGTGAGGTTCCGCGCTCGACACGTCTCCTGCTGGCTGCGGCTGTCACTGGCTGGCCAGCAAAGCACGCCAGTGACGCCGCCGCTGCAGTGGCTGCGGAACCTGCAGCGAGCACACGACAGGCTGGACGAGTGAATGAACAGTCAGAGGGAGAAACGCGGGCGCGGTTTCCTTACATATGCGATGCTGAGAATGAATTTCCCTCTCGTGTCCAAAGAATACTCCTTTTTCCCACTTTCCACACCGAAAATGTTCACTTTCCCCACGTGGGTCCCTGTGGCCAGATACTGGGAATCAGGAGAGAAGGCCAAAGTCCAGGCGTCCACTGAAAAGGAAAAAAAGGGAGAAAGTAGTGAGAACAGATGCGACCTTAATCCAAAAACTTTTAAACATTGGCGGGAACCTAAAATGCTACGGCCGCTTCAAAAAACCGTGTGACAGTTTGTTAAGTGAAAACGAACGCTTATCATAACACCCGGCAAGTCCACTCCTAGGCATTTCCCAAGAGAAATAAAAACACGGGCGCGTGCAGACTTGTACACGAATGTTCACGACAGCGTGACTCATAAGAATGAAACACTGGAAAGCACCCACGGACCCATGGACAAAACGTGGCACATCCTTAGCGTGGAGCACCATGCAGCAGTACGGGGCAAACTGCGGTGCGCCTCGGACTCATGCCGAAGCAAGGATGAGACGTCCGACGGCACAAGTCCACTCGCCAAATCTGTCAAAAAGCCAGAGCTAGAGACCAAGTATGCCAGCGGCCGCCTGGGCTGCGGGCGGGAACACGGAGGGACTAGGAACGGGCGTGAGGGGACGTTCTGGGGCGCGGCAGTGTTCGAAACGGAACTGGAGCGATGGCGGCACAACCGTAAAATCTGCTGCAACTTGCCGAACTCTGTCGTTACACCGCATCGATTTCACAGGGCGATTACAGCGCTGAGGTTTCCCCTCGACAACGCCATGCGGGTCGGGGTCCAGAAACACTCGCACGCAAACCTGCGACACGACCGAGTGTTTTCCGCAAATTTATAGAAAATAGTTTTAAAAAAAATCGACTAGGTCTAAGTTACCCCGCACAACTCAGCTGACCTCGAGGGCTCTACCCAGGCGCTGTCGGCAGACCCCTGCGCGGCCGCGTGGGCCTGACGGCATTCTAGCCTCTCTCCTCAGCTGTGCGGACCCCACAGAGCTCTGGGAGCCTCTGGGTCAGCGCCCAGAGGCCAGGGAACGATCCAGGTGTTCGCTGCCCGCCACGCCCCCTCTCACAGGGGACAGGCCCGCCCTCAGTCCTGCCACAGACACTGCTGGTCACGTCACAGGGAAACGAGGGGGAGGCTCCATCCCCAGGCCCTCTCTTCGTCCCCGGCACAGGGCTCAAAGAGGACATGCCCTCCTCGGCCCCAGGACAGGGCAGGGGAGGCCCTGACCCATGCAAAAGGGGCTCCCATCATGAAGGGTCAGTGCCACGTCTCGTTGTTTCAAAATAACACATACATTCAAAGTAATAATAACTCATTTAATCGTTTACCTTATGAAATGTTTGTTTCAAAAAAGAAATTAACTTCAGAAGTACTCACTTAACCGAGACGATCTGAAAAAGCTTTTATGATAATCTCTCAAGGAGCTGCTTTTTACTCTTTATCTCTAAATGACAATGGCATCTATTCTAAAAGGATTATGTTTCTTATTCCTACCTGGAAGGAGCTGTTTAGAGAAACTATGGTTATCAGAAAATGTGATTGTTATTCTTTGAAGTTTAATGACACTTCTGAATTATTTTTACATTTCTCTACTAACTGTTTTACAATATAGAACTTTAGCATCAAGTGTCTTCTGCTCAAAAATGAAGGCATTTTATTCCTCAATCAAACCCTGCACGTGAGCGTTCAGACATTTTTTTGGTCCCTAAGCCCTGTCCCTGGCTGAGAGAGGAGCTTGTCTTCACTGTGGGGCCGCGACCCTCGCTGCCACCCCCTCAACAAGCACTTCGGGACAGCTCCCGCCTGGCTGGGCCACCAACGCAGGGCCCGCCCGCCCTGTGCACTCCCTGTACATCCGGGACGCTCTCCCGTTCCTCTCTCTGTCTCTTGTGGTGGTGCACATTCTCCAGGCGCATTTTCAAGGCAGGCACGATGTGCGTGTCCATGTCCCTCAGCATCGGACCTAGCCTCGGCACAGTGCGTCTGTCGTCAGGTGAGTCTGGACACTCTGTACCGGCTGGCAACAGTGCTGTGCTCGCTGCCCTAGAGCAGAGTCCCACCGGGCTCTGCGGGCTGGCTTGGGGACCCCCACCTTCAATGAGTGATGTCAGTGGGTAAGGACACATGCAAACACAATCACCTGGGGAATCGGAGTGTGTCTGGGGAGCTCTTTCCACATACACACCCAGCCCACACACCCTGGTCCTGTAATTTGGTGGGTCCCAAAAGAGGACTGGGCATGTGTCTGTCTCTTACAAAGCCACAGCAGTAAGTCACAGACAAGGAGCACTGCCTCTGAAGGGTAACTCAGGCTCCAGACAACCGAGCCTCTTACGCGCTCTGGGACTGTCATGCCATCCGGCATAAGGGTGGCCTAGAGTGGCTCCTGAGCGGAACGGAGAGAGGCGAGTCCACCCGGGGCTCCAACCAGGGCGTCACGTCAAGGACACACCTGGGCGGCCCCGCTGTCATCAACCCGCAAAGGAGCGTGCCCGCCTGGGCTGGGTTTTCCGCACTTGCTGGCGGCCACCGCATCCTGGCAGACAGGCACTTACTTACAAGTGACTAAAACGTCGTGCGGCTGGTTCCACAGCTGGTTCCACACCGGTCCAGCCCAATTTAGTCACTTCCCCCATGACCCAGATGTTTACCAAGGCTGGTGGACGCGACTGTGCTGTCCTACAGAACTGAAGACCAGACTCTGTTTCTGTAGAAGTTTCGTATCTATCACGCACTGGAAATCAGGCATTGAACCATAATGAGTCGAGAGTGCCAGCACACGGACCCGTGAGGAGGCCCGGCTTTACGCCATCCGAGCAGAGGTCCACCTCCCAAACCAGCAATTCTCACACCCAAGGCTCTGAGAACTGCCTACTTTTTAAATAAGCTTAGCGCCGAAATTCACCTGGCAGGAAAAGCCGACCGGACGCGACGAAGGCCACTGAGAACCTCCACCTATCTCTCAGGACGAACACTCGTGTTTAGTTGCTGATGTTAGTGTTGACTTCTTATGCTGTCCCGGACTCACCAAAGGTGTCACATACGTACAGTTCAGGCACCTGCTTCCTTCTCTCAAATCCAGTCACTCCGAACTGCAACACCGTCTACACTTAACGGTTCTGAAAAGGGACAGCGAACCTGCCGTCTTCCCCAAGAGCGAAGCCCTTACCAGGTCCTGCATCTATGGACTTGATCTGTTTGCCGTTTTCCAAGTCCCAGAGACGAATGTGAGCATCGAGAGAACTGGACGCAGCGATGGGCAGGGTGTGGCTGATGTCCACGGACACCACGCCCAGCTGATGTCCCTCCAGACTCCACTGCAGGTCCAGCCTCTCGTCACGCCTTCAGTGGGGACAGAGAAATGGAGTTCACACACAGCTCACTGCACTGCCTGGGCCCCGGTGACATGCATTGCCACAGAACACCAAAGGCCACCCAGTTTTACTCATGGGACTTTTTTAAAACTAGAGGTCTTGACGGTGAACAAAAGAACGAGCGAGAACACGCTGCCTCTCCGCAGCGACAGACCGCTGCTGCCGTCCGGCCCAGAAGACCGTTACCGCTGCCCTGACTGCGGCTCGGGACCCCCGAACCCCAACTTCCCAGGCTGTGAGGCATGGGGGTACTCACCATTTCCAGACCTTCACCAGGTCATCCAGCGATCCCGTGACCACCGTCTCAGAGTTTTCTTTCTTGTTTGTCCCCCAGGCAACTGACCAAATGGCATCATCGTGGGCTAGAACGGAAAGCGCGTCATTTAAAAAGTCTTCGTGCAACTTCTGAATCGAACGCGCTGCATAAAATGGGGCTGAAACACCGTCCTGGCAGTTCTCAGGCAAGTCTACGCGAACCCGCTTCGTTGCTCTGCAAAGTGCGTTCCTAGGGAGCTTTGACCACAACTGTGCGGCCGCACGTGAAACCCGGGGTTTCCGAAGAGGCCACCGGCCTGGAGCACAGGTTTACCAGGTGGGGCAGGGGTGATGCTACGTCCTTCCCACTTTGGCACGCTGTCCGGCAGACGTCCCCGTCTGCCACAGCTACTACTACTGACCGAAATGACCGATACCAGCGGGGAGCCCTCCCCCCGCCACCCAGCAGCCAAAAACGTGACCGTGACTTGATAAGGGCTAGCCCTTAGAGACCTCCGGGAAGCAGCAGGCGACTCAACCGTGAACAGCATTTCGGTGCTAAGCTTACTTAAAGCAGCGCCTACTACAGTCTCCACATGGGCTGCTGTAGCCACACGTCCGTGATGCTTAACGGACCAGGTACTACACCAGCCTTTTCTAAGTGCCATGTCAACTAATCACCATGACCCTACGAAGCAGGCATGGTTCATGTCGCCTTCGTTCACAGACCAGAAACTGGAGGCTGAGAAGCCGAGCGGCTCACCCAGAGTCAAAAGCTAAGGGGCAGAGCCGGGGGTGCAAATCCAATCTGTCAACTGGAGTCTGCCTTAATACTCTAAGTGTGCGAGCTGCACATCCAGTGGGCCACACTGTCGGGTCTGCAGACCTGGTGCACGTGTGCGAGTGGAACCAGTGCGTGTGGAAGCTTCCTTCACAACCGGCTGCGATTCTCCAGGGACATCTTTCGGAGGCGTGAATGTAAGGTACCCAACTAAACGACGGTGAGCTACATGCAGCATCATGGCTTCAGCCGCCATCCCCACCCGACCTGAGCCTGCTAGCTTGCCACCTGGATGGCCTTAGCAACTACTGACCCATTCCAGCCAACCTGGGAGAAAGCTTTAGCTTAGACTTCAGACCACCCGTTACCCACGGAGAGCGGGAGAGCCTTTACTCGGCATTCCGCAAGTTCCTCCGGGCTTGTCCTAACTCACCCAGGCTGTGGAGAGAGAGGACACGTGTGTGGACGGTCCACGCACACACTGCTTTCTAGGTATGGGGCCCAGCATCACTGGCAAGCGACAGTCCCAGCACGGACTCTGACCTGCCTCCTGCCCCCGTGCGCACTGCCAGCGCCGCAGTCCCCAGCCCTCTACACACACTCATTGGCCTTGAACAAACTCGGCCTCACTGTTATATCCTCCACTGTCGTTAGGGTCAAAGGTCCTCCGTGGGAGTCCCTATAAGTGGAGAGGCCGAGCAAGAACCCCTCAGAGGAGCTGCCATCAACAGTCCTGAGGCTCAAAGCGTCTCTTTCTTTCACGCGGGAACTGGGGCGCGCAGACAGGAAAGCCTCTCTCAGCCTGCAGACTCCTGTGGATTCTCTTTAGTTGCCTGCTTTTGCATTGTTGCTGTTTTTAAGTATACCTGTCTTCAGATGCCTCTGCCAAGTTTTCTGCAAAGTGAGTTTCTTTGGGAATTGCACGTCTGGTCGGCATGGCAAAAATCTTAAGCCAGGGATGACGCGGCTCTTCCCGGGTGAATCTGCTCGAATAGGCAGGCTGCTTACCTTGCTCTTGTTTGAAGAGAATGCTGTACTAAAAAAGGACAGAGGCCACATTAAACCAACACTCGGATTTCAGATATACCACATCCCCTCCCTGAAGCACTCCTTGGCACCCGACCCACCACCCAGCCCCGGTGGATACAGTCACCACTGTGTCAGCTACTTCCCGTGCCACCTTGACCTCCTGTGAGCTCCTGGATTCCTGACCATGCGAGATGTGTAGCGTCAACAGAAACAAACTAATTCTTAAAGAAACTGTCCTCTCCCTGCCCCCGTCACCCCCACGACCCCACAAAAGGAGACTAATAAATTCTGTGCTTTCCTGCTCTGATCGCCAGGAAGCTCAGTCCACATTGCAGGTTAATTTTTGCAGTTGTAGAAAACTGCACAGCCTATACGATAACCTGTTAACTTGGTCCCTAATCTTCCTATAAAGATGTTTTTCCTTTTCTGGTCTTTGTGTCTTTCTCGTTTTTGTGTACTAATTCTTTAAGCTTCTTCAATCCCTCTGTAAACTGTCCCAAAACTTAGATAATACAATCCTCCTCTTAGTGCTGTGTACTTTGCTAGTGCCACCTAACCGTTCTCTGGTGACTAGGTGCCCGGGGTCACCCAGCTCTTCCGGAGCAGAGCAGGAACTGGATGCTACACACCCAGACCATGCACTGGGCTCAAACCCCCCAAAGAGACAACTGATGCTCCTCTCTTCACCACAGGCCTTACCTGGTTGGTCATTTCCTTAGCCAAGGATGAAGGGCTAAAGGCCAGACAGTTCTGTGGAAACAACATCAGGTGTTCAGTAAGGGCGGTGTCATCAGGACAGAGGGGGTTACAGGAGGGTCCCCTTGATCAAGAAAATAGGCAATCTTTTGCCACAGAGTTGCCCAACATTCTTCTATGGATCAGTCCCAGGAGCCCCCTCCTTCTTCCTCCCTCAAAGCCCAGGACTCAACTAACATCTATTCCATCCCATGTTTTCTTCTAAGTCTGACTACAGAGAAGGACTAGTCTCTGTCCCTTGCTGCTCTTCAGAGTGATAAAACCATAGGCCTTTTAAAATATCATTTATCAAAAATCACTAAGCAAACACAGAGGAAGCAAAGTTCTTACAGTCCATGCAGGGGTCCCGACTAAGATGCCTGCGACACCCTACGGGCATGTAAATGAGGGCAGGAGCCGAAAGGAGATACATGTCTGCCACGGGCATCGAAGTTTTCAAGGACTCAGCTCAGCTAAACACAGACTTACTTTAAGAATAGATTTAGTTTCTCAGGCCATCATGAGGGTTCTTAATGTATTTTGCATGTTTATTGTAACAGCTTTGTAAAGCTGTTAGAAAAGAAATCAAGCGTGATCAATTTTTGTTATTCGAAGCAATTGTATCCTATAAAGTTGCCGAGAACACTGATCCGTTGCTCCCGGGGGACATACTGGGTTAGGGTCCTGCAAGCCTCTGGTAACATTGTGGTCAACCCGATCAATACACAGCTTTGTTTTATGTGAGTTTCTGTTTAAAGACATCTTACTATACACTGGTAACTCATTAATACTGAACTCGTGGCCGACAGCACTGTTTGCCATGAACGAAGCTTATCTAACACATGTATTTTCTTCCCTAAGACACGTCACAGCCTTCTTGCACTTTGGAAAACTAAGACAGCACTTTAGCACTGTGCTTGGGGGTTAAACAGTGAATCCACCAAAAAAGGCACAAACGTACAAAAATCATGGCACTAAACAGACTGAAAAAGGACATTGACAGTATGAGCTGAAACGAGAAGGCAGAGCGTCTCATTGTTCAACTGTCATGTGTGCATCAGGTGACGCGAATTTTTCACCACCTCGAACATGTCCTCAAAAGACTACAAAAGCACTCCGAGTATTGATTTTGGGGCCACAAATACATTCTAGCATGTAGGCAAATTTGCAAATACGGAATCTGACTATAATGAGGATCGACTATATACCAAAATAAAGTTTTACCAATATACAAAAATCAATATGTGATAATGTAACGTGATTTTTTTATTAACACATTACATAATGCTACCTATCGGCAAGTCTAGTAACTACCATAATTTCAAAGTTGTAACGAGCTTACACAATATCCTAAGACATAAAAATACCTGTGATATCTACCGGTGACAGAGTCACCCTGTTAACACTGTGGTTTGTCGTCTACATTGATAATCGCAGGAAATGCTAAAATTTCAGAGGTTACAGAAGGGTGTAATTTTTTTTACATCCATGTGCATGGTCCCCTCAAGGCTATCCACGAACATAAGCGACCATACAGCTAAGGCATCCAGGTTCGGGTTACTCGCTTTACCTTTGCAAACCCAAAACGGCTGCGGTGAAGGGTTTCCCAAGAATAACAGAGAAAACAAAGGATTTCTAAATAATTCTCACCCGTGAAGCTCTCAGTCAGGTTAGCAGGGCTCAATTCATTTGAGATGCAAGACACAGTCCTGTCTAAGAGGAGGAAGGACGGGAAGCAGCTCGAGCCAGTCTCGCTGACATGAACGGCATCCGACCTCTGCTTGGCCACCAGCCCTCCGCCCAGCGAAGCACAGGTCTGCCCTCCCCCCTTCTAATCCCCACCTCGCGTTCAGCGACACAGAGACACGAAGAGCAGGCAACCTTGCGGGAAGCCCACGGCCAAGAGGCCAGCCTGAAGACAGAGCTGTGCTTCTGCCAAGGAACGCACGTTTGAGGATGTGTTGATTCGGGCCCACTTTGCAGGGCTACACGTGGATCGCTTCCCTGAACACTGGTACCCCACTGAGTAGGTACTACCATCCCCTCCTCCTTCCTGGGAAGGAGCGTGAGCCTCAGAGAGCCTAAGGAAGCTTCCCCTGTTAGTCTGACAGTAGAAAGTGGATCCGAGCTGTGCCAGAGGCTACCGAGCTACATCACCTCTCATATTTGTTTCTGACAAGTAATTTCAGAGCTGCGAGGACCCCAAAGCCCTCTTTTGCCACTTTCTCTCTTTAGGGAACTTGCCCCCAATTTCCCAGGCAGAATTCACTGCTTGCTCCTGTGTTTCCAAAGGAACGCTACGCGTGCCTCTATGAAAGCACTCGGGCAGGTCGAGATCCCGCAAAACCACCCGGCACCTGAAGTGAAGCGGCCCCAGCCTGCGCTCGTCCCTGTCCGGGGATGGGAAGCCACCTACAGCGACGGCGTGGCTCGCTCTGGAAAAGTTCGGTTAGGACGGCCTTCCATCTAGGGGCACAGAGAGCGCCCTCACCTCGAGGCTGCACAGAACGTTCTCAGGATGCAAGAGGAAGCCCGGACCCCGAGAGGCAGCAGGACAAACGGAGTCACAGAAGCCGCCTCAGGCCCCGCGGCCGGCAGCACCCTCGCGCACGCCTGCTTGGGGACAGCCTCGGGCCCGCCCTCGCGCATCCGCACTCCCGCCCGGGCCGTCGGCGGCCCCGGCGACTGCCACCCCCACCGGCCAAGAAGAGCCACTCACCGACTCTCTGCCCCGTCGCACTGTGCGGCGCACGTCTGACGCCAGCGAGGCGCGACCGCGGCGCGCGGCGATGAGCTCACGAAGGGGCGGGGCATTTCGCCCATCCCCAGGGCGCCGGCGCAAGACGCTGCGCCCCCTGCCGTCGCCACGCCCCCTGCCGTCGCCACGCCCAGCGCGGCCGCCGCCAGGGTGGGCGGGGACAGGCGCGGAGGCCACGCCTCGACCGCCGTGGGGCGGAGCCTGGGGGTGCGCGCTGCTCTCCGAAGTGCGGGTTCAGGTTCCTACCGCCGCAGGTGTGGGCGCTCGGGGTCTGGTGTCTCCATTTCAGCTCTGCCATTCGACTACCCCTGCTGACTTCTAGGGTTCTGTCGCTTAAAATTTTAATTTTCAGTCAAGTAGAGCTTTGTTTTTCAGACTGCAAGTCATAACCTGGTAGTGACAGATATCAATTTAACTAAGTGCTCCGCCTCCAGATTGCTCTGAGAGCACACTGGTCTCCTTTATGCCTTTTCATCTGATCTGCTGTCAAAATATTGAGGCTTTCACCCTTCCGTTCCCTTGCTTCCAAATCTGCTGCTAGTGATTTCCAAGCGAAGCAAATCGTTTTGGGTATTAACTCGGTTTTTGTCAGACATTACAGTTGTTCTGATTAAAAATTAAACTAATCATCTCCCAGAAAAGAAATACAGTAGATTAAGGGAAAATAGAAGACGTAAGAGTGTATCATGCATAGTAAAGGTGCGCTGTTTTATAAAAAATGTTTTATATTTGAATATGTGAAAATAAGTTACGGGGCTCCCTCTCCCCAAAACATTGACCACATACATATTGTTAAATTTTTTTACCATGTGCCCACATGTGTATATTATTTATAAATCACGTGTGAGTACTACTCTGCTAATACATTTACATATATTATAAAACAAATACGAAAGCAGAATTTAAAGAGTATGAGATAAAAATAACGTTTCCTTCCCATACCCCACTGGGTGGTCTCGCTCACTATCTAGGGTACTCATCCCACTTTGGAGGCTCCGGTGTCTCCCAATTTCTGCTTTGGTTTTGAACTTTTGGAGAGCTGCAGTGGCGAATGTGCTGACTGGGCCAAGCACAGAATATTTATGACAATGCCGCCGTGTACATGTTACACCTATTTTATGCAAAGAAGGAAACTGACCGTAAGGGACGCAGTGACTTCTCCAAGGTCACTTAGCCAGCAGCTTGCAAAGTAAGGATGGGAAATCAGGCCGAACTGGGAGACGGCTGTGTCTTTTATTCATGCTCAATTCCACAGTGTCAGGAGAGGGGAAGGGGGTGGGGAAATAGGTCACAGGAAGGAAACGAGTGGCTGGGAGGGTTGGGCAAGACTTCTGTGGGGCACGAGGCAGGAATCCGACTTCAAATCCAAACATACACGGTGCGAGTCCCCCTGCTCCATCTGAGAGGATGAGCTGTGGAACCACCAGCCTGGGGCCTTGCCAACGATGGCCAGAGGGTGGCAGTCTCTGCTTGCTTTTGGCCACCTCTCAGGCGCTCGCCTGCTAACAGGGATGGATGGAGTGACTGGCCCAGGTCCTCAGCTCCTCCAGAAAGAGAGGCAGTAACTATATGCTGCTGAGACACTACAGGACCCCAAGCAAGGGCTTCTCGGGCCTCGATTGCCTCATCTAGACAATGGAGGCCAAAACACCACAGCCTTAATCCCTAGAAAATGGGCAGAAGCCACCGCACACTGAGGGACTGAGTTGCATGCCCAGGGGAGCCAAAGGGCAGCTGGAGGGAACAAGTCCTGGGCAGGGGGAAGGCCGGGGGCTGGCGGGCCCAGCAGTGCATAGGAACCTGCCGTAACGGGGCCCACCGTGACTTTGGCGCATTCGCCAGCTCACATGGGAGGGTGCAAACACAGGCTGCCAAAGACACTGAGTGCAGGTTGGGTGGGCCAGCGAGGCCAGGGTACCCGGCCTGCCCGGAGGCCGTGGCCCCAAAATGGTGGCAGGAACTGGGTGGGGAAGCTGTGAGCCAGCACCACGGTCTGCGGAGGATGAGGTAGGAGAGGCTGGTGGGTGACGAGGGAGGTGGGGGCTTACCTGGATGATGAGTCTCAAAGGGCAGAGGGAGAAGGAGCGGGGTTCAGTGTGCTGGTAAATGCCCGACACAGGCCCTCGAGGGCAGGAACTGAGCCCGGTTCACAGCATGTGCCGCCGGCTGCTGGGGCGTAAGTGCAGCTCCCGCGGGTGATGCCACGTCACCGAGGCGATGCCGCTGACCAGTGCGCAGAACCTGATGTAGTAAGGGGGTTCGCATCAGCTCCAGACTCCCCTAGCGATTCCGATGTAGCAGTGGGGAGGTCACTCTTGACCCCAGAGTGCCTGGGGTGTGGGCACCCTGCAGTGTCCACTCCAGAGGCTGCTACGAGGGGTGCCCTCTGGGGCTGAGCCGGCTGTGAGCCGGGGCCCCTGATGCCCATTCCTCTCTGCAGCCCTCTGCCTGGCCAGTAAGGGTCCATGGGCTTTGGGGGTGTGGCCACCTATGGCTTCTGGGCTGCTGCTGGCACTCATCTGCCCTCCAGGGAGGGTCCGGGCCCATGCTGGCCCTGTGGGAAGACAGGCTGGAGTCCCTGCCCTCCAGAGGCGGGGAAGTCCCACTCACCCCAGAGCCATACGCAGTGTGTTCCTCGCAGAGTGAGGGAAAGTGCGGGAGGGCGGTCAGGAGCCCGGCCTCACTTCACCACCCACCTGCAGTCGCGTGGAGCCCAAGCCGTCCCTGGGACCCAGTTTCCCTAATTTCAGAGACACAGACACAGAGACACACACTCACACGGGCCCTCAGCAGTAGCCAAGGTCTCAGTTAGCCCAGAAGGGCAATGAGGTCTGGCCTGGCTGGGGATAATTCTGCTTTCACAGAAAATGACAGCTCTATGGGGCAGGCCTCGGGGGCCGTGGTCCTGCCTCCCAGCTCCACCCCTCCCCCAAGGCTACTTTGTCATCGGTCTGTGCTTGCATGCATCATTGCCTGGCCACCCCCTGGTCAGCAGGTGGTCCCAGGGGACTAGTTGGAGGCCCATTTCTGGGGCTGCTTGTGGGGGATGATGGAGGGCCATCTGCACACACGTTGGGCCCTTTGTCTCTGAGCTGGTAGGGAAGACGAACGAGGCCTGTCGCTAGGCCTCTGCTGCCTCGGGGACATCTGGGGCTTAGGACAGACCTGGGCTGGGTGCCGGGTGGAAAGTGGACAGAACCAGATCAAACGGGCTTAACCAGAGAGAGCTGAATGGGGCAGTCGGGACAGGAGGCCCGGAGAGCCCGTGGGGGCGGGCGGGCGCCGGCCTGATCCACGCCAGCGCTTCCCACGAGAGCGGGTGCTGTTCTATTTACAGTGTGTCAAGTCCCGGCCCACAGAGTTCTCTGACCAGCTGGAGAAACCGGGGCGTGAGAAAGCCCCGGTGTCTTCAGGAGCCGGCAGCCAGGCCGGGATGGGAACCGAGCGAGGGACCCCCACAGACTCGCCCACCCCACTCGGCGCAGGCGCAGAGGCACCGACACCTGGCGTGGGCTCGCTCACTTGAGGGTCTCTGGTGAGTGGTGCTGAGGGCTGCTGGCGGTTGGGGACAGAGGTCCAGGCCAAGTGAAGCCCGAAAACGGCTTGGCAACCCAAAGCGACATCTGCACAGGAGCAAGCAGAACCCCATGCGGGCGCCGGGCCACAGACAACTGGGGCCGTACAGCAGCCCCATTACCGTCTCTTCCGCTTTGCTCCTGCCCACCCCCCAGAGCGCACATGAGGATTGTGGCCTAGGATGCGACACTGCCGGTCAGCTACTCTGGCCTGAGTTTCCAAGTGAGCCCAGCATGGGCACAGCAGGAGAGTGGACATTTTCGGGTTAACAGTCCTGGCTCTCAAAGGTGGGAGCCCTCGTCTTACTTAACTGCGCACCTAATCGATGGGGGGACCTGCTCTCCAGGTTGTATGGAGGACTCTGAGGCTCGAGGAGAGAACATGACTGGCCAAAGCCACATGGCAGGGGAGCGATGCAGCCACGTCATACCAGATCCACCCCGACCCCACAGCTCCGCAGCTTCCCCCCCGACCCCACAGCTCCCCAGCTTGCCCCCTGACCCCACGGCTCCGCAGTTCTGAAGCGGTTGGAACAAGGACAAACTTCCCAAGCAGACCGCTCCCTCTCCCACCTGACGACCCTGCCCATTCCCCCCCCCCGCCCCACCGACGGAGGGTGACTCCCCAGGACAGCTGTGTCAGCTGTCAGGGTGATGAATGTGTCAGGGCAGAGTGAGGATGGACGGGTCACCGGTAATGGGTCAGTGAGTCCCATCCCCCCGTGGGCCAGGGGCCAGCGGCTCTCATTACGGTGGGGCCTGGTCTCCCACCGCTGTCCTTCATCTGTGCCTCCAAAGTGACAGCGGCAGGCAGCACCCGCCTCCCCTCGCCAGAGCTCCCCATCTCTGAGGCACCCAAGCCAAGTGGGAACTTCGTCAGGACAAGGCAAAGGCAGAATCAGAAATGGCGGCTTTTCAAGGAGTGGGGCAGGCAGGTAAAGGCCTCGTCAGCCCGGGTGTGAGGTCACCTGGGCCCAGGAGAACCCCCAATTTGGGTGAAGGAAGGAAGTCCATTCCGAGCTTCTCTCTCGCCTGCGAAGCCGGGTGCTTCCCACAGAACCTCCTCGGCTGTTTTCGTTTCTCTCCACCATGAGGAAGGCGGGACACACGGGCTAAGTGGGGGCCTGGAGGGGTCGTGCCTTCGGGGGGTCATTCCCTGCTCCCGAGAACCAGTGGCCCAGTCAGGCCTCGGTGACGGGGGGCGCCTCCTCAAAGGCCTGTTGACTGACTGTTCCAGACACGATATGAAGTGTGACCTGATTTCCACCCTGGTTCTGTGGAAGCGAGGGGCAGCTGTGTCCAGGCCCAGGGTCCTCAGGGCGATGCCGAGTCCTGCGGGGGCAGCGGGGTGCAAGGAGCTCTGGGGGACGCCGAGGGGGGTCAGCTGCCAGGCTGCTGGCTGCCCTGGGATGCTCAGATGCTCCGGGCGCTCGGCGGAGGTAACAATGCACCGTGAATCATATTTACAAACACTCCAGCAAGCGAGAGAGGGGCGCTCATTAAATAGCCACATCCTGGGGCTGTGAGGACGGGTCACGCAATTGCGGCTCGGCAGGAAGTGCGGTGCCACCGGAATTCGGGGCAGGTCTCATTCGGGTGATTAATTTTCGAGTTATCAGCACTAATGCGATCGCCATCAAGGGCTACGAACCCCTTTCGTTACTCACAGCCCAGGCGGGTGCGCTGGGAAGGAGGGGGCACTGAACTTGCCAGGGAAGCGAGCCAGCGCCCAGCCCCCCGCTCCAAGGCCTCCTGAGCGGAGCCATGTGGTCTCACCTCCCGGGGGGTCGGTGGAGGCCCGAGGCCCAGACCCCTCAGGTGGGGCTCCCAGGGCTCACCCAGCTGCCCGCCGATGGGCAGAAGGGAATGGCTGCCCCTGGACATCTGGGAGGCTGAGCAGCTGTCCTGCCCGCTGCCCCCAGGAGGAGCCAGGGGCCCTGAAAGACCCTCACGCCCCACATCAGTCAACCTCGATTAGGGCGGCCGCAGGGAGCCAGGCTTCTGGGGATGAGGGCGAGGAGGTGGGCGTCGCCCTCGTCTGAGAGGCCATTAGCCCGCAGTGCTGATTGAGCGCCGTGACCAGCAGGCATTGTGCTGTGCCTGCCGTGCCACACAGGGGCGGTGAGCGTGATTGATCAGGCACCGATGGTGTCTCTTTCTTTATGGACTTTCAAAGGCACCATGTGGCATCCCGAGCAGGCGATCGATGAGAGGCAGCTGACCCCGCTGTGGCCACCTCCAGGCAGCAGGTGGATGGGCCCACGTGGGGGACGGCGGAGGGCCTCTGCCCCGTCACGTGCTCCGCACTGTCAGCGGGATGGCCTTCCGGTGCGGGGCTGTCAGCCATCAATTTCCCTTCTTCTTTTGCACCGAAATCGAAGCCGGGACAGTGGCCGTGTTTTCTGATAATTTACAGCCACCCCGTTCCCCAGCGTTGCACCCAGAGGACCCCAGCACCAGTATAAATCAGACTAATGAGAGCTGAGGTTGTCACTTTCCAGAGCGGGCATCCGCTCGGCACACCTTCGCGCAGTGTCCGCTGGGTGCCCTGGCCTGCGCTGAGCACTGGAGACCTGCAGACCAACTGGAGGTGGTCTCTGCCTGCGCAAGGCCCGTGGGGGGGTGGTGCAGGCACGCACGCACGCACCCGCGGTACCAAAGGCAGTGGTCAGGTGGCCTGGCGGCAGGAGCCAGATCCACCTCCTCCTGGCTGCGTGGCCTTGGGCCCGTACCCTGCCTGTCTGAGTTTAGGTTCCCTAATCCATGTACCTGTCACCAGTGGCTGTGACAATTAAGTGACAGTGCCTCCAGGGCCTGGCCTGGCGACCCCACACCCCTTCTTTCAACTCTGTCCCCACCGCTCATGGTGAAACCCCCCAGAGCTGTGGGAGGGCCGAGGGGGCAATGCTGCCTCCGCCTGGGGTGGTTCCCAGCCGGGCCGGGCCTGAGCGTCCAGCGGCTGGACTGAGAAACAGCGTCAGAGGAAGTGGAGAGCAGGCTGGCTGAGCCACTAGGGGCCGGCGGAGCGACAAGCCCACGGCAGGGACACAGGTGACTAGACAGGGCCACCTGGAGAACACGTGACCCTCGGACACAGGCTCACCGGCAGGAAGGTTCACAGACACACACAGAGAACGTTCCGGGGCAGGCGGATGGAAAGGGTAGAGGTGGAGACGGACGGACACGCATGCGCAGTCAGACACACAGACGCGCGCACCTTGAGAAAACGCACAGCCAGTTTGCAGAGTCGCACGAGAAAACGCAGCACACGCACACACAAAGCGTGATCACAGAGCACGCATGTCCAGACGGTCACACTACACCGGAAATGGGGGAACCAGCACGTCCCAGTTTGCCCTGGACGGTCCCATTTCGCCAAAGTCCCACGTCCTGGGTGCCCAACTGTCCCGCTTTGGGATCCCCTCGGTCCCAGACAAAGCGGACGGCTGTGGATCCGGGACCGAAGCCCAGGTCGACAGAGACGTGGACCAGCCATGCCCCCTTCTCTGGTCCTGGTTTTAAGCAGAGCTGTCCTCGTTAGCCTTCGGGTGGTCAGGGAGCCCAGGATCCCTGGGGCTGGTGGGCAGGATGAGGGCTCCACTCTGCTCCACAGGGTGACCTGGAGCCAGGCACTTCCTCTCTGGCCCCCTGGGTCCCCATCTGCACAATAAGCCAGCAGAGGGGGCGGTAAGAGCAAAGATCTGGAGCTGGCCGGCCCACCCGATTCACCCCCAGCTCTGTACTGACCAGCCGGGTGAGCCTGGGCTGTGTCCTCCTCGGTGACGAGTACCCCTCACAGGGCGTTTGCAGAGAACCAACGAACGGATACTCGTGAAATACTCTGCAGGGCCTGGCATAGTGAAAGCTCAATAAAGGTCGGCCCCTGGTATTTATTGCACCGTGGGACCCCAGCGTCCCCGGGCCCCCTCTGCCCTGGACTCCGAGCCCGGTGCCCCTTCTGTGGCGTTAACCTGCAGGAAGCCCCCTCCCCCAGTCTTCCCCAGGAATCCAGCTCTCCTCTGTCCCGTTCTGCTGACTCCTAGATTGTCCGGGCAAGGATCCCCAGCCCCCACTACTGTGTCCCTGAAGATCCCCACTGGGACCCTCTCTGGAGCCCCCGGCTTTGGGACTGAACTCTGACCCCCATTCTTCCAGCATGAATTCCGCCCGCCTAAGGGCGTGGGGCCAGGCCAGCGGGCGCTGGGAGACTGAGGCCCTGGCGAGCCTCCAGGCAGAAGAAGCCGACCTCAGCAGAAATGCCCCCCGATGACGTGCCGGCAGGGCAGCAGGTCAGTGGCCTGGGAGGAGCTGGCAACACGGGGTCCGCGCAGGCAAGGCGGAAGTTGCCAGCCGAGAACAAAGGGTCTTGGAGAGAGCGCACAGGCCCCAGACTAAGAAGTCCACGTGGGGGCGGGGGAACGCGGGGAACTGGCCATCCCGTGTTCTGGCTACAGGTAACTGCGGCCAGCCGACAATGCTCACTTTGGCCTGGCCCCTGGGATCCCCTGTTCCTAAGGTGAGGCCGTCTGACATCGAGGGCTCGCTTCCACAGGGGGCTCCTTGCAGATCTGTCTCTTATCGTAGGAGTCCGGGGCTCAGGGCCTTGCTCGGCCCCAGTCCCCCGCTTCTGCTCTTTCCTGTCCAGAAGGCCCGTCCCCTGTGTCCTCCTGTTGTGATCCTGGTCACCTGTCCGTGCCCTGTAAGCTTAATGTCACCTGCTGTGGAAAGTTCAGATGCCCCAGAAGTTAGACGCCCACCCGTGGGCTCCCAAAGTGCCTCTCGTCCTCCCTCATGGCACTTACGCATAGTCCCAGCCTCGATCTAGGTGCAGCCTGTGGCCTCCGGGGCCATGTGCCTTCACCTCCAAACCCCATGCCTGGCCTAGTATTCCCTCCCAAAACCCTGAGCGGGCGAGTGAATCTACTCACGGATCTTACGCTCCAGAGATTCAAAGATCAATGTCCTAGCTGAACCAAAAAGGGAATCCTGATCGTAGACACGCGTGTGAGTGTGCAACACACACAGGGCACCGGGGACGTGCCAGCACGCACTGACGGAGGGCCGGTCGACAGTGTGTGGCTGTGTTCAGCCAAGAAGCCCCCTTTGCCCGTTGGCCAGTGCCATCTCCTCGGACTAAGCAGTAAGGAGCCAGGGTGCGACTCCCCTTCTTGGCCACCCGGGCAGGGCATTACCGACCTCTCAGACCACGTGTCACCAGAATTCCA
>NW_011889026.1:36036-37415 GCF_000151845.1 Pteropus vampyrus | reverse complement strand
GCCATCTCCTCGGACTAAGCAGTAAGGAGCCAGGGTGCGACTCCCCTTCTTGGCCACCCGGGCAGGGCATTACCGACCTCTCAGACCACGTGTCACCAGAATTCCATCTGGAACTCCAAGCCCCTGTCACCGGGCCCCCCGCTGCCCCACAAGCACTCCGCTCTGAAGCCACCAGAGAGATCTGTTTAAAATGCAATCTGACCAAGTCACTGCTCTCCTTAAAAACCTCCCCGACTCCCACTGCCTCAGTGGGACTGGCCACAGCGGGTTCTGTGGAGCGTCAGTCCTGCGGGGTACTCGACAGGTCTAAGACTCGGCAAGTTCAGGAAACGCCGCCCGCCAACCACGACTCTTTCAGACTCATCATGCACGCCAGCTTCCTGAAGAGGGCTTCATCATTATCCCGAACTCCAGCGACTTGATCTCCGACCACGGCCGCCTGCCTCCCTTCCCGTCCGATATGTGCTTCCTCCAACCTCACGTCCAGGCCTCGAGCCCTTCATTTTCTTCCTAATAAGCCAGAGACATGGAGTCACACTGGCCTCTTGCAAAACACAGCTTCCCAGGCTCTGCCCCTGACTTACTGAATGGAAATCTCCAGGGCTGGGGCACAGGCAATGTGTGCCCCTCCGATCCACACTCCGCCAGGGAGCAGCGGCGACCTCACAGAAACGCAACAGGACCCGGCTCACCTCTGCTCAAAACCCTTCTAGGTGCCCTCGTGGCCCTGTGCGCTTAGCGGAGGATTTCTGCTCACCTCCTGTCACCTCCTGCCTCACCCGCTTCCGAAGATGAATTCCAGCCCCTCTGAGACTCGTGGTCCCCCAAACATACAGCTCTGCCTTGGCACAAGCTGCTCCTTCCCCCGCCCTGCGAACGCGCGGGACCCACAATCTCGGAGACGCTGGCTTCCGCGCAGCTGTGCCCAGGAGGGTGCTGGGGTCCGGGGTCCCGGCTTTCCAGCTTCTCGGCCCCCTCGATCCTAAGCACACGTGAGGGGTAGAGAGTGCTGAATGGGATCCCCAACTGGGCGCAGAGGGGACCTGCTGGGCACACCCAGAGGCAGGCTGGGAGTGGGAGAGAGTGCCTCCCACCCCCAGGTGGCCCCGCTACCCGTTCTAACTGTATAACTGAGATATTCTCGAACATCACAAAAGCGGAGAGAATGGTGCAATGCTCCCCTGAGTCCCCCCGCCTGACTTCCAGGATCATCCCCTGGCGGCCAACCTTGTTTCCTCTAAGCCCCTCCCAGCACCCACTTTAAGAAGGGTGGCGGGGGTGGGGGGGGGTTGGCAGAAGCGCCCCCGCCCCCAGCTGGAGGAGAGCGGGTGCCAGGCCTTCGCCCTGGAGACCGGACGCCGAGGGCGCAGAGGGGGCAC
>NW_011889026.1:32787-34544 GCF_000151845.1 Pteropus vampyrus | reverse complement strand
GGCTAGAGACGGTAATTCTGGTCAAAAATCGATGGCCCACAGGACAGCCTGGAGGGTGGGGCTTCGTCCCCACCCGGCCGGCGCAGACACTGAGGAGACCACGGGGAGTCCCCGCTTTCACCGTCCACCTCCCGCAGCACGAACACCTAGACTGCTGTTGGGTTTAAATTTTTTCTAGAGAGACGTAACCTGAAAAGTGGCAGTTTTTATCCTCAGAGCCAGAGACCCCGGGTTTTTCTGAGCAGGCCGATGAGCGCTAACGGGAAGGAGGGCGTCATCCCAGAGCCCGTGCAGGGAAGGGGGCCCCCCATCTGACTGGATGTGGTCGCAAATGTGGCGTCTTAGCCGGTGTAAAATTCTGTAGCCCCGGTGTGGAGCTTCTTGCCTTGGGAATGCAGCTGCTCGATGGGGCAGTCCCTCTGACAGAGACGAATCAGTGTGCTCTCCATTATCCCTGGAGATGTAAAGCCCGCCTCAGGGTCTGCTGCGTCGTGAGTGCGCGTGCGCGTGTGCGTGACACCAGGCAAGTTTATGTCCATCGGAGCCGTCACCAGCCCTCCGAATTTGGGCCGTATGAGGCGCAGCAGAGATTCCGCGGGTGACAGGGCCCACGCGTGGCTTCTCCACACAGCGGCTCCTCCCCGGTGCTCGCCGGTGTCCCCCCTCCCGCTGCCAGGACCGTAATTGATGTCACTGACGGTTTTCCTGCCCGCAGAGTTTGCCGACTTGGGAGAATGAGAACAAGATCCACTGCACGCAAACTCTCCTGGAGGGGGACGGCCCCAAAACCTACTGGACCCGGGAGCTGGCCAACGACGAGCTGATCCTGGTGAGGGCTCTGACCCAGGTCCCTAGGCGAGGCCCGCGCGGGCCACACAAACGTTGTCCTCCCCGCGCGTTCAGGGCGGACGCTGCCCTGGGTTAGGATGAGAGCAGAAACCCTGGATGACAGCTCGGGGCAGAGGCGGTCATTGCTCAGTGGCTGGCGGGACAGGGCGGAGTAGGGGCTCGAGGCAGGCTGCGGCCTGACTTGGTGACCTGTTCTGGGCTGGCCTCCCCTCCCCGGCTCAGGGCGCCTGGGCTCCACGAGGCTTCCCGTTCAGCTCTCCCCTTCTCGCGCCCCGTGCTGCTGCCTGGGAAAGACGTGGGCGCTGGGAGCCTAAGAACATTTTCACCCGCGGACTCACCGGCTCCACCGGCCTCGGGCAGCGGGGCAGGTCCCGCCGACTGGGGAAGGGTCTCAGCGTAAGGAGAGGGCCGTGCAGCGTGGGGCCTTTCCAACGACAGGGGGTGGACTCCACCCTAAAGAATACTCAGATGAAAACATTTTAATCTGATTTAATCTGTATTTACCTGGCGAGGCCAAGTTAGAAACCCCTGTAGTTCAAGCACACACCTCCTTTATTTTAGGTGTGTTCAGAACAGACCGAGCTGTCTTTGCAGCTGCCGTGTCCCCGAGACCAGATTGGGGACCTGCTGTCGCGGGGAACCAGGGAGCAGCAGCCTTTGCTCTCCCTCGAGCATGCTGACATCCCCCGATCCTAGCCACGCCACCCTGAAATGTCGGGAAAGGAGATGGCGGGTGTGTCAGCGGGGCTCACTGCGTGACCTGGGCAAGGCCCTTCCCGCCCCGAGCTGTAAGACGAGGGCTTGGGCTGAAGTCTGAGGTCCCTCTCAGCCCTGAAATGACATGTTTATTCTACGACAAGATCCTAAATTGAGCTGCCTTGTTACTGCAGCTGAGGCCGCCTGCCGCC
>NW_011889026.1:27412-32737 GCF_000151845.1 Pteropus vampyrus | reverse complement strand
CAGGGGGTGGACTCCACCCTAAAGAATACTCAGATGAAAACATTTTAATCTGATTTAATCTGTATTTACCTGGCGAGGCCAAGTTAGAAACCCCTGTAGTTCAAGCACACACCTCCTTTATTTTAGGTGTGTTCAGAACAGACCGAGCTGTCTTTGCAGCCGCCGTGTCCCCGAGACCAGATTGGGGACCTGCTGTCGCGGGGAACCAGGGAGCAGCAGCCTTTGCTCTCCCTCGAGCATGCTGACATCCCCCGATCCTAGCCACGCCACCCTGAAATGTCGGGAAAGGAGATGGCGGGTGTGTCAGCGGGGCTCACTGCGTGACCTGGGCAAGGCCCTTCCCGCCCCGAGCTGTAAGACGAGGGCTTGGGCTGAAGTCTGAGGTCCCTCTCAGCCCTGAAATGACATGTTTATTCTACGACAAGATCCTAAATTGAGCTGCCTTGTTACTGCAGCTGAGGCCGCCTGCCGCCTGCCTGCCCGGTCTCTCTCCTCTCCTGCCCCCTGCAGAGGCGCTGCGGGCTTCCTCCCTCCCCTCCCCTCCCCAAGCCAAGCAAGGACTGGCTTGCTTGTAACCTGGATGTTTCCAGGGAGGGAACACCTGCTACGGTCAGTGAGCAATCTGAGGCTGAGACATGGACGTTTAGGAGAAAAAAATCACGTACGGCTCACTGGTCCCAGAGTTAGCAAAGAGGGATGTGGTTTCGGCATTCTTGAGCGAGGCTGAGGGCTAAGTCGCCGCGGTTTGCTCTGTGAGAAAGTGATTTTAATAAGCTCTGCAGCATCGGAGCAGCCAGAGTGCAGGCCGGTCCCGCCGGGAGGACCCCGCCACTTCCAAACCCCAACTGCGGCCCCACTCGCCCATCCCTCCCCGGCTCGCTGACGAGCACACGAGAGCCTCAAAGGGAGCATTAATTCTGGGCATTTGGGGTCTGAAACGTGGGCCTTTGTTCCCAGGGTTATGATCCTTAATAAATCCAGGCACAGGGAGATGCTGGCCCCATATAACAGGGAGCAAATTAATTCCAGTGGAGTCGACATGAGCTGTCCTCATGCCAACACATCCCACCCAGGGCCGAAGTCGCCTTCTCTAGGAAACTGACTCTCGCCCTCGTACCACCCTGGAACATTCCACAGTTTCTTTCGGGAGTCTGTCAGCACAGTCTGCTGGCTGAGAAGGCCATTTCGAATGGAAACGTGGCAATTTCTTGTGTCCTGAAGCCATCTGTTAGCCTGGATAAGGTGCTGGCCGCAGTCATTACAGCGTGGGTAAAGAGGCCAGTCCCCCAGGGTGGCATTCCAGTTGACACTCCATGGCCGGAGAGCGTGAGGGTTTTTGGAAAACCGAGCTGGTTCTGAGGGGTCCGGACGTCTCAGAGGTGAACGTCCGTGGGAACTCCTGCCTGCCCCAGCACGCACCCCGGTACCCAGAATCATCTGCCTTCCTCACTGATGCAGAGATAATACGAGTGGAACAGAGATGTCCAGAGCCCGGGGACAACTGTGCCCGTGTGACCAGGGGCTCCCGCCTGAGGGGAGAAGCTGGCGATGAGAGTTTGCTTCCTTGATGGTCGCTAATGATGAGCATTTCCCCGGAACACACATGTTGGAACGAGGTGTTAGCACACGTTCTCTGACAGCCTCTGGCGACCAGCGGAGGGACCTGGGCAAGGGACCTGAAGTCCCAAGAAGCTCCCGGCTCCGAGTCTGGGGCTTTTAAACTTGCTGGGCCCTCAGGCCCCTGTGAGAATCAAAGATAGGGACCCTCCCCCGGAAAAATGTCCATCTGCACGTGGACACCCACGTCAGGTCCCCAGATTGGGGGTGCTTGCCTTTCGGTGTTATTTTTTGCTTTCCCTGTTCCAACTCCCCGTGAGAGCCCGGGGGAGCAGGCCTGTGAGTCGCTGCTGGTTTGGGGAGCGTGGAAGCAGCTAACTTATAGGTGACAGCGTGTCAGGGGCCAGAAGAAAGCGTCCTCCTCTCTCCGTGGCATGGTTCCTGTCCCTCTCACAGCAAATAAACACAGAGCCACAGATTTAGCTGGAAAGAGCCTTTGGGCTCATCCGTCCCGTTCCCCCGCCTTCCCTGCCCCCTCCACGCACAGATTGTCAGGAGAGGGGGACGCGCCCCCTCGAACCCGCTGCAGGGCCAGGTCTGGGGCGACGCCGGGCTTCTGTAGCTGAGACGGATTTTCTAGCTTGCAGGTGACTTGAGCATTGCTTCGGTCCCCTCTCCAACGCCGCCCCGGGGCTCCGGCTGCCCCAGGCCCTTGCTCTCTTGAAGTCATTTGAAAAGAGACAGAAACCACTTCGGAAACGTCCCATGTGACAGTCCCTCCCTTTGGCTTTCATTTCAGAGCCAGAGCCAGGAAACTTGCATTTCTTCTGTCAGCATTTACAGGTTCCAGAAGCAAAGGAAAACCGTGTATAACATGATTCTATACCCCAGTTGCCAATATGGAGCTTGAGGGAGGGGGAGAAAAGGCAAAACACTGCTTAGCACTTAGCATGAGCACATGGCACAGGAAATTGAATGTCTGTTTCAAAGAGTTTTTAACGGGGCAGTAAGTGGCCTTGTTAGCGATATGCTTTAAACGTTTCTGCACAGGCATCGGCCCTGATTGGTTTTCCGTCTTTTCTGCAGACATTCGGCGCCGATGACGTGGTCTGCACGAGAATTTATGTTCGAGAGTGAAGGCGGCCTGCTCGCTCCTGCCTTGGGGGCGCGATGCATGTCCCCCCGAGGAATGCCATAGGTCCGAGCCGCCGGCGGGCGTCCCCTCCCCCCGCATCGCGTTAGGTGGCCCCGTCGCCCCCCGCCCGTGTGGTAGTGCTTCCCCGCCACCCTTGCCCCGGTGTCCCTGACACTCCGTAGCTTGGCATGTGCCGGCTTCGCCGGTCATTAAACTGGTCGGACACGTCTCCAGGCGTCTGTCTTCTTTGCACGGCTTTGTGCGTTCAGCACAGCGCTGCCCCGTGCGTTCCGTCCCGTCCCCGGCACGGCGCTGGCCTGGGCAGCGCGTCAGCCTCAGCCTGCTGCCCGGTGCGTGGCGCTGCAGCGGGGCTGGCCAGCCAGGCTGCCTCGGAGGGTCCCAACTGCAGATCCGCGTGTCTGCACCTTGCCGTGTTTTTCAATTCCATTAAGTGGTATATTGGTGGTTCCCAGCAGGACGGGGGGCGGACACATGCAAAAGGGCTGATTGAGGGGACAGGGAGGAGACGGCCAAGAAGGAGTAGGAGGCACTCAGGGACCAGCCGCAGCAGAGCCGGCCTCGTCCCCCCATCTCCCCCAACCCCCGCCTGAAGACGAGGGTCACCAGCACACATGAGCCGTAGCCTGGGAGAGGGGTCTCCGTGCAGGAGCTGTAGCCGCACGTGGACACGGCCATCGCCGAAACCATAGTCCCAGGACAGGCGGGCGGGTGGCTGGGGGTCTCTTCAGGTTGGTTAAGCACCCCGACCTCCCACCTTTCAGTCTCTGACCTGCCTATTCTGCCCACCGGCCAAACCCAGCCGTATGGGGGCGGTGATGAGGGCTGTGTCCACCCTCCCAGGACACGGCCAGGCAGACAATGCATCCAAACATGCAAATGGACACTAATCCGCAGCTGCCAACTTTTACTTTTGAAAAACGAGAGATTTCACACGGAAATTTGGATTCTTTTAAAAGAAAAGTTGGGGAAACCTGGCATCCCCGGACCTGCCTGCCCACAGGGCAGCGGTTGGCCTGCTGCTGCCCCATTTTTAAATGGAACCGTACCCTCCACCTCCCGTGGGCCCACCGATGCCCTGCCCGCATTTAGGGTGCCTACCTGGCTTCTTGGGCATCTCTCCTTGCCATTGTAGCACTGGTTCTTGGCGAGGCCAGGCCGGAGCCGGCTGACAGGCGGTGTTCGGGCCTGGATGAGGCCTGAAGGTGACTCTCAAAGAGCTCGCTCTGACGGGCAGACACCTGAGCTCAGCCGCACCACCTGGATGAGAGGACACGTTGAGCCAATTCCTCACCTCTCCGCAGCCCAGAGCCGCACTTTGCTCGTGGGAGACCTCGGCCCCTCCCAGGCTCCGCTGCTCCCTTGGGGACAGGGTCTCGTGCCAGAGCTGGAATGCAGCCCCCGCCTGCAGCCTGCTTGTTAGGGCCCTGCAGGAGGCCCCCCAACAAGTGGCTCTGCCAGCAGCCCCGCTCCCCACAGTCCCCAAGCCGCCAGACCCTAGCACTTCGGAGCAGGGCTGGGTCCTAGGTTAGAGTTGAGAGGGCCTGACGCTGGGCTATTCTTTGTCCCTGGGCCCCGAGGCACCTCTGCTCATGTCCCAAACCTCTCAAAGCCCCTTCAGAAAACAGTTCCTTCAACGCCGGCTCTGCCCCAGGACCCACCGGCGCAGGCACCATGCCACCCCTCCACCCAGCTCTTCCTCCTCCCCGGGCTCAGTCGCTCACCAGAATCAGCCACGTCCACACTCAGCGCCCTACAGAACGCAGTCTCCCGTGGCGGAGAGCCAGTGCTGGAGGGGTTGCCCCAGCGCTTCTTGGAGGAAGGAGGCTGGGGTGGGGCCTCCGAGGAGGGGAGGTTGTGGGTCGCTACGCAGCACCAGCAGGTCACGCACGCGCGGAACATCAGCTGCAACCCAGCGCCCTGGAATCCTGTTCCTTCTTCATTTTCCAGAAAAGAAAGCACGGTGTTTCTCATTCCCTCTCGGGACACCTCATGGGACATCAACGTTCCATGGCACCAGTTTGGGGATTGCTGCTATAATGTTCGGCCTTAAAATATGTGTGCGTACACACATTGCACGTAACACATGATATAAACGTGCAAGCAGGATGAACACCTTCACAATGCACCACCGTCATCGGCATGAACTCGCTAAAACACTGCTCTAAATGGGTCACTCCCCCGCTCAGCGGTCCCCCTGGTCTACGGCAGAAAGGTCGCACGCTCTGGCTCGGCCGTCAAGCGCTCCAGTTTGGCCTCAGCAGGTAAACCAGCGGCCCGAGGGCACTGGTGTCTGCTTGTGTGCCAGACACCTAACCACGACCACTCCCAGCACCAGGGAATGAACTCTGCTACGACGTGGGCGAACCCTGAAGACACCGCTCCACGTGGACGTAGCCGGTCACGAAGGGCCACACATCGTGTGATCCCATTTATTGAAACATCCAGGATAGAGACATGCAGAGACGGAAGAGAATGGTGGTTGCCTAAGGCTGGGGGTGTTGGGGCAATGGGAGTGACTGGTACAGGTTTTCTTTTCGGGGTGATAAAAGCCTTGGAAAATTGATGGGGTGAGAGCTGCACGACTCTCAAACCACCGAATTGCACATTTTAAA
>NW_011889026.1:22222-25647 GCF_000151845.1 Pteropus vampyrus | reverse complement strand
GCAAAGAGCAAGTTCTTACAAGGATTCTGCAAACATTACATGCTGTATTTGTTACAAGTGGGCAATTTATCTTTCTGAGAAAGTTTCCCACAGAACTTGGAGAAATCTACTTAATGAAAAAAATAGACGACAGTCACAATTTTATAATTCCATTTGTTTTCGCAAGGGAGGAAAGCTCATCAATTATGGGGAATGAAGGGGAGGGGTTTTGGGTCTCCAAAATGGAATTTGACCAAGGTCTCTAGGAATAGTCCTACTCAGGGCACCTGGGATTTCAAGATTCTAGCATTAAAAACGTTGGCTTCAGAAACGATGTATAGGAAAAATATATTGAGTCATGAACTCTTACAAAGAACATAACGAAAAGTGAAAACTCTGAGAAAGTTTGGAAAAAATCCAATTCTCAGAAACACACAAAACTGAATTAATATGGGGTGTTTTTCTCTTCCCCGCTCTCAAGAATAGGTTCAGGAAAATATGATTAAGTTCTCTTTGATCATCTTTTTAAAAAATAAATGGGGTGGTATAGTTCGATGCAGAGCGTGCCAGAGACCAGAGTTGTAAACCGTGGCCCTGCCACTAACTCACTCTGCGATCCTGGCCTGTTCGTGTCCTCTCTTTGGGCCTTCGACTGCCCATCTGCACGGAGCAGAGGTTGCCACATGTGGACAGAGGCTGCCCTGGCTGCATGTAAATCGCTGGGGAGAAGCCACGATGTCCAACGGGGAAACGGTTAACTCAATCACGTTCCGCCACCTCACAGAATTGTCTGCAGCTGTCAAGCAGAATGAGGCAAATCCCAGTTTACTGACGTGGAACGGTGTCCAAGCTATATTAAATTAAAAAAAAAAAATGAGTGATGACCTTGTTTAATGGGGGAAAATAAAAACTATATGGTTAGCTCTTTCCAGGAAAACACGAAACCCTCGGGGACATGCACCGAGCTGTTAATAGCCGTTGCCTCTGAGGATTGGCTGTTTTGACTCTCATTATTTGTATTGGTGAAATTCGTTTAGAATGAGCACGTATGACTTTTGCAACGTATGACGAAATTTCACATAAGAAGCAAGCGATCCTGATCCTTGGGTTCGGGCGGGAGCCCAGGAATCTGTTTCTTTGGGTCCCCGAGTGATCCCTAACAGCACGGCCGAACCAGCGGCCACCAAGCTCTCCTCCAGCTCCAGCTGTCCAGGGGTCAGGCCCCATGGGCTCTGAAGCACGAGGAAGGCGGGGTACCGGGGGCGTAAATCCCAACGGCCAGGGGCCTCCAGACGGGTCCGTGAGGCGCACAGCAGTCCTGGGCCACAGGCAGAGCACATGTTATCAGTGTCCCCATTCTACGGACAGGGACCTGGGGCTCAGAGGGGAAGGCAGAATAGAGTGTCTCCTTTGACCCTGCCTGGGAACTCATCGCCCCGTTTGCAAGTGGCAGGGCTGGGATCACAGCCCCGGCTGTCTGGCCACAGAGCTAGTGCTTTCCCACCGCCTCGGCCATTAGGGACACGAAATATTTTCCTGCCTCTAATCACCAAGGACCGTGTTCATGGTTTAATGGTATCAAATAGCTTCTCGTGGAAAGGGCGGAGGGGCGGGGAGCATAACAGTAAGTGACATTTAATAAGGGCTTAGTGTGTCTCACGCCCTGTGCCAAGCGCTTTGCGCACAGCGTCACTGCTAATTCTACAGTAAGCCAACCCAGCAGGTACCGTTGTCACCCCCGTTTTACAGATGACGACGCCGAGGCTCCGAGAGGTCAGGTAACCTTACCCCGTGAATAAAAGTGGGTGGCGGGGTTGAACGCAGGCCTCGTATCTGAAGGAAGGGAGCAGACAAAGAGGAGTGGGGACAAAGTGACAGAGGAGGAGGTGGCGCCTCTGGTCCCCGCGGGGCTCCTGTTCCTCAGGGCTGTCATCACACCCTGCGGCAAGGGCTCCTGGGGGCCTTTCAGGAGAACTCAACCTCGCCGCCCCGCCAGCACCCTGGCCGTCGACCAGCTGCCTCCCTCCCACGGCACAGGTCCTTGCCCACGACGACAGGTGTCCAGTTTCACACAGGCTCAGGCTCCTGGATCTGATTTTGATCAGGAGCTAAGAGTTGAGCCCTGGAGCCACTGCCTGGAAGTCCTCAGTGAGGCCCAGGTGAGCCCAGCACCTTCTATTTCCCGGAGGCCCTGTGCATATGCCGTTCAAGGCCCCTCCCTTGGACACGTCCCCAGAGGCGGGATGAGGGGTTACAGATGGGGATGCATGGATCCGGCCAACAGCCTCTCATTACCAGAGTGGGTGCCCACGACCCTCCGTACTGGTCTCCTGTGGCCACACCCAGGAGACGGGCTATGGCAGCAAGGACAATCGTCCTGCCCCCCTCCCACCTACTGGACAGACCCCGCCCGTGCGTCTTCCCTGCCCAGCCAGGGAGGGCAGCGTGGACACGGCCCCGGCCTCGCCGAGCCTTAGGCCAGGTGAGGGGGCCGAGGCTGCAGTCACGGTTCCGTGGCGCGTTGAGTAGCTCGCGGTCCATCCCAGCCCGTGCACGGAGGGGCAGGAAGGTGAACCAGGATGCAGAGATGGGAAGGAGTTTTCCAGGCGGCACTGAAGCCTTGGGGAATGGAAAGCGTGGCAGCTTTGCCAAGCCCGGCCGCGGTCCACATGGCCACCTTGTGTGAATTAGGAAAAG
Organism: Pteropus vampyrus; assembly: GCF_000151845.1. Taxonomy (NCBI): domain Eukaryota; kingdom Metazoa; phylum Chordata; class Mammalia; order Chiroptera; family Pteropodidae; genus Pteropus; species Pteropus vampyrus. The sequence goes on along the minus strand of NW_011889026.1, from coordinate 22,971 downwards.
GAGCTTCTCCGGGCAGACAAAGAAGGTCCCCACGGTCCCTTCGTGCAGTGCACAACCTGTGCAACTCTCCCAGCGGCCCTGGGACTGTGTGGCTAAGTTTCATCCGCCCTTATTTCTTGAAACGAGGTGACCGCGTGTGTTTACTGAGGGCTAACCCTCTACCCCTACGAGGGGTCACGTGTGACGGGTTCTGGGAAGGGCACGTGACCCAAGCATTCGGGGAAGAGGTGCCCTCTTTGGGCTGGTTCGCTGGCTCTGGGGGTCACTTAAGCCTAGAGCTTTCGAGCCATCAGCTGTTGCTTTGGGGGAGACTCTGCTTGAACATGAGGCCAACACAGAAAAACGCACAGCTGAGAAATTGAGAGGAAGAGATAGCATTCTGATATCTACACTCCAGGATTTGGTCCTAGAACATTCTAGTCACAAGCACTAGTGATTTCTCTTTTCTGTCTAATCTAGTCTGAGTTGTTAATGCCTACGCTCGGAAGAGCCAACCATCATGGAAAGAATTGCTGGGATCTGAGCCAACGGACACAGAGCTTTTAGTGCTTTGAGAAACCAAACCGAGAAAGTTTCGGCCAGGCCACAGGGGTTCCAAAATCAAAAGCTAGAGATGGGAACATGGGCGTGGGTACCAGCTGGACGCTATTCAACCCTCTCCCGCGTGGCGTCTCCCCGTGTGCTCACTACAGCCCAGGAGCCGGGTGGGGCCGGGCTGCTGGGGTGTGGATTTGCCACTCGACCCCTGG
>NW_011889026.1:16198-21867 GCF_000151845.1 Pteropus vampyrus | reverse complement strand
AGTGGCCTGCCGTGTGACCTGGGATCCCCTGAGGGACAAGGAGGCAACACGGAGGGGCAGAGCCCTGGGCAGCGATGCCCCTCTGTCCCCTCCGTGTTCCCCTCTGCACGGCGACGGGCTTGGCTCACGACCCCACCCAGACCTCGGCTGGATCCTGCCTCTGCTGCTCACTAGCAGTGTGACCTTGGCTACGTCACCGACATTCCCTGTGCCTCACTTCATCTTCAGCGAGTTCAAAGAGTTAATCTTCAAGGAGCAGAGGCGGCCTGGACCTGCCTCTCCGCCCGTCTTTATGGAGTACCGACAGACCGCCTTAGCCCAGGGACACAGGCCTCCCTCCCTCTGGGCATCGGGGCCTTTGGCTGGTGGCTGCCACCGTGTGTGCTGCTTCCTGTGGGGGTAACACCCCCGGTGGGAGCAGTGCCCCTGCAGGGAGGTGGTGGGCCCAGCTCCTGGCAGACGGGCAGGCAGGCAGGCGGGCGGCTCCGGCTGCGAGCTGAGGCCTTCCGTCCGCCGGCGTTTTCTAAGTGGCTACAGATGTGGTGTGAGCTCATCCAGCAGGACAGCTGCTGCTGAGAGGCACAGGTCCTCGCCCTCACCCGCTCTCCGACCCGCTGCACTCAGGGAGGGGCGGGCACTGGAGGCATTTGGAGAGGCCAATTATGAGAGACATGCACAGGAAAAATGCTGCGCTGTTTCTGGGGATGTAACTACAGGAGGGTCGGGGGGAGATTTTGCTGGAAATGGCTTTTTTTTCCCCAGGAGGATGCCTAGCAATGAAAAAATATAACAGCTTTGCCCTTTCCGACGTACTCAATAGGAACGTCAGGCAAGAGTATTGTTTCAAATAAGCAATGTATGCTCATGGCGCCAAGTTCAAAAGTACCAAAGTGCGCCGGAGGCGGACGAGCTCCTGGCGGCAACCACCCTGACACCTTATGTGGCCCTGGGGTTCTCTGGGCTTCATCACACACACTTACCGTGCTGTCACTGTCGTGCTAGTCCACGGACCCGGTCCTCGCCCTCCCTGCCCTCCTCCCCATAGGCACCGTGTCCCCAGGTCCTGAGCCAGCTGGCTCAGGTGGGCTCAGCAGAGGGGAGGCCCTGGGAGGGAGGTAAAGGCTGGAGGAGAAAGGGCCTCTCCTCCCCTCCTAAGCCCCCGTGGCTTCTCCAGCAGCAGCTGTGTCTCCTCCGTGGATGGGCGGCGGGTCTGCCAGGGCCCCCGGCCCGGTGGGACGCCCGCCCTCGGGCTCCCGTAACTGCGGGGCTGCTTCCCTGCCTCCATGTGGTAGCTCACCTCCTGCGTCGCTCACCCGACCAGGTGCCTGAATTCGACTCTGTCTGAAAAACCTTCGGTGGTTTCTGTCGTTCTAACCGGACAGACGATTCCCTCTTTCGATGCGCTTGCTTAGCTGAAAACTTGAAGACATTCACTATTTTCCCCTCTTTGCCACTCAAATTGTGACAGGTCACACACGGCGCTGCATCTGCTGCCCTTTCGTCCGTTTACTGACACCTCGTAAGGTTTTGGATTCATATCGACACAAACAGGCTTTTTTGGTGGAGGGGGCAACATAGGACCCTTCGTACGTTCTACGATTTACTGGACCAGCCCCCACTGATGGACACGGAGGAGCGCTCCAGGCTTTTGCTATGATAAATAATATCTTGGCGAATATCCTCGTACGCAGATCAGCTCACCCACATGGCAGTTTATCCGCACGGTACACACCTAGACGTGGAAATGCTGGGCAGGTACGTTTAAAACGTTGATGGATGTCGCCGAGTTGCCTTGTAGAGACACTGTGCCAACCCAGTGCCCTGGGCAGCACGTTGAGAGGCTTGTGGGAACCCGGACAGTCAGTGTCCTGAGCACAGGGGCTGTGTCCATGGCTTTTGCTCACTAGGGCGCGCCCAGTGCCCGGCGTGGTGGAGACTCCCAGCGAAATTAGTAAACGAAGAGGTGCCGTGGGCAAGGCCAGGTCGGCAGCCTCCTGGCTCTGCCACTGTCTCATAACCTTGAACGAGTCACACGGATGCCATGGTCTCAGAGCCCCCTCAAGCTTTTAGCGCCGGGGACCAAGGACTTCCAAACTTGGCAGAGCATCGGAATCACCCGGAGCACCTTAAAAATGAAAGATCCTGGAGTCTCTCCAGGGACTTGGCTGCAGTTGGCCTGGGTGGAGCTCGTGGTGGCCTCTGAGACACCGCTCAGCCCCCTCAGGAATGAATGACTTTCTCCCAGTTGCTGGGGGTGCCACTGGCTGGGAGCTCTCAATGTCAGCCCTCCTTGGGAAGTGCTTTGGCTGGAAAGAGCAGCCTTGCTCACGGTCGCACCCCTGCCATGGGGTTCATGCACCTCATAACTGGTCGGTGTGGAGATGTAAAGGCCGGGCCCCCGATTCCTGCCCAGGACGACGCACTAGTGTCATTCCGGCTTCACAGCTGCGCGCAGGGTCCTCCGAGACGCTGTGGTGACCACGTCGTCCTCCAGTGCCCAGCTCCACTTCCGTCCTCCTTCCACAGGTATTGATGCCAAAGGCGCTTCCTAATCAGCCCTCTGAACTCAAAACTCCAACTCGGGGCTGGTCTTCCCGAGACCCCTGCCCGGGGCAGGACCTGCATTCTGTATTTTCACACCCCCGCCACCGCGATGTGACCCGTAGCCTCTGCCCATTGTGAAGGTCCCTGTGGATGCAGGAGATCTTAACGCTTTCACTTTCTTGGTGCCACAGACCCCTCCTCCGAATAAATACATAAAACGAAATGCATAGGATTCCAAAGAAATCGATTATATTGAAATAGGGTTAACCACGTGTCGTTTGAGTTGTGCCGTGGCGGTGCGTTTATTAGCCCATCAGTTAAGATCCACAGTGTGTCTGACAACTCCCCTAGTTTTGAAGCACTGAGGGGCATAAACCAGATCTCCAGATACCTGCGACCGGTATCACCATAAAAACACGTGACCGTGAAAATAAATAATACGTAACTATTAAAATTAAAAAAAAAAGACGCCTGCCCCTCTGCGACGTGCTAGGGAGAGATGGGGGATTTCTGCTCATACCACTGGGGTTTTCCCCCTGAAGTCACAGTGGAGGGAAATGCCGCGTTTCATTTAAAGGTTAGGGGAAATAAAGAGGTCAGGCTAGCCCTGATTTCTATGCGCAAGTCCCTGCTCCCGTGGGTCCCTTTAGGGCGTGGGTGTTCTCGTTGTGAATCTCCAGGTGGCCTGTGCCGCCAGCTTGAGGCAGAAGGTTTTTAAGCAAAGGGTGAGTAGGATTTCGGGGCCTCTCTAATCTCCGCCCTTGGCAGGAGTGGCAGAGAAAGCTGAGCCTAAGACCTCTCTGGGCAGCAAGGGAATCCATGCCTCTCGGTTAGGGCAGGTTTCCAGTTACACCAGGACAAGGCGCCAAGTTGTTTTCCAAGCCCTCAAAAGGTTGCCTGTATCACCTGTTGGCCAGAGGGAGCTTCACCTACTTCTGGCCTTGACCGCTTCACAGAAGGCCAGCAGGCTCCCACCCTGTGAGACAGCCCTCGATCTAGACCCACAGCCAACGCACTGGCTTGCTAAATGAAGGGCAAAATCCACTGAGGGTATATGAACCCTCTCACCCCTCTGAGTAAGTCATTGTGATTTATGCGCCCCGAAGCCCGTACGGTGGCAGCTGATGTAATCATACTGTGGGGAGAGAGGGTATTCGCTCAGCGTCTTAGAGGTGCCCTCGGGAGAAGACAGTGTGACTCTTGAGGAGGGTGGGGAAGGGAGAAGCGGGGAGCTTCCTGAATTCCGGGCCTCTGGGTGCAGGCGACAAGACGACAGCGGGCACCCTGGCCCACGCCAGGGTCACCTCGCGCTGACCGACGTCAGGAAAAGGGCACTTCTGCATCCGGCCCCATCGCCTACTAAGGTGACATTTACAAACCACGCCTTGTATCTTCAGTTTTCTCGTCCCTGAAACGGGGTGGTAACGCCAATGTGGCCAGCCTCGCAGGCCTGTCGTGAGGACTGAGGGCCTGTGGGGAAGCTTTGCGGGTTTGTAAACACCGGACTCTAGTGAAATAAGGTCATGTATTATAGTGGATAGGGTACAGACGCGGTTGGGTGACCAGGGCTGCTGTGCACAGGCCGGCATGGTGTTTACCGCTCCAGGAAGACTGCCTGCCAGATATCCAGCTCCTACCCTACCTGCCAAACCATTCACCGTGGCATAGGACTGGGGCAGGCGTGACTTTTTATAGTCACACGGTGTCCCTGCCTGCCCTTGCAAACCCAGGTCACAGCAGGCGGAGGGAGGGAAACGGACCTTCTGCGGGTCTCTGACGGGCTTTTCTGGAGCTCTTAGACTACAATTATTTAATGGAAAAGTACCTGCGATAAAACGTTTCTGTCGTTATCTACAGAGGCAATTTTTTTAAAGAGCATATCCGTTTTTTTCTCTCTTTTCAACAGTTTAATCCGCAGTAAATGCAGATGCAGCTCAGAAAGCGGAGAGGCGGCCGTGACCTGGCCGTGTGGCGGGAGATGTCACACTTGCTTGCGGACCAGCCACAGGCAACCAGGTCATCCAGAGCTGCCTTAAATTCTCCCTCTTGACTCCTCGATTCCCAAATATATAACTGTTTTCCGTGTAAAATCCCCGGCGTGGGAGGTTTGTACAACGTCCACCTGCCGTCCCTGATGCCCAACACCGAGGATATGGCCATCCCCCATCGTGACAAGGGATGTGGCCTCAGGGGTCGAGCGGCCAGCTATCAGCGAGGGGGTGCCCGGATCGCAGAGGCTGAGGGAACGGTGGCTGTGACAGGCTGAATAACGTCCCCCCAAAACATCCGAAGCCTCGTCACCTGCCGGTGTCATGTTTTATAGCAAAAGGACCTTTGAAGGCGTGATCGCGTTAAGGTGCTCGAGATAGGAAAACAATCCTGGATGAACCCGATGGGCCCAAGGTCATCACAAGGTCCGTACAGAAGGGAGGCAGGTCAGACTGGGTGGCGGGAGACCGTGCGCCCACGGAAGCAGGGAATGGGGTGACGAGGCTGTGGACCCCGAGAGGAGAGTCGCTCGACGTGAAGTCGCTCGCGGTCCGCGTCAGCTGCTGTAAACGAGCTCCTACCTGAGATCTGCCTCGGACAATCTGAACGACCTCATTTACATAAACGGACCTGATTGAGAACCTGAGCAGGAACCTCAGCTGTAAAAGGCGGGCTCTCCTTTGTGTCTATCCGATTTAAGTTAATACGTGAGTCTGTCTCCCGGGCTGTAGCTCCTTTTGCTCAGATCAATCATTTGTATTCTTTTAAGACAGTCTACAATTAATTTCGGTTTACAAGGCCATGAGCCAAGTCGTGCTGGCCGCCAGCAGAAGCTGGAAGAAGCCAGGAATGGGTTCACCCTGGGCTCTCAGACTGGACCCACCGTGCTAACACCTTCATTTGAGCCCCCAGGAGACTCATTTTAGACTTCCAAAGGACAGAACTGTAAGGGAATGGATTCGCGTTGTTTTAAGCCACGAGGTTTGCGGTAATTTGGGACAGTGGTGCTAAATCATGATCTAAAAAACCCGTTTTGAGCTGGTTAGATTTCAGGAGTGCCCCGGCTTGCCAAGTCTCCACTCTTGGTGTCTGAGGTTGCAAGGTTAATGGGAGCAATGGCCAGCCGTAATGAGCGC
>NW_011889026.1:12528-15193 GCF_000151845.1 Pteropus vampyrus | reverse complement strand
GGGAGGTATCGAGGTGGACGGGATACTGTTGCTGCTCGTACACATACCCTGTCCAGAGGAAGGGCACACGCCTAGCTCATCCACACTCGAGGAAGGTCCGTCCGCACAAAGTGCCTGGGATTTAAGGGAGGGAAATAGCACTTGTGATTTGAGAGATGGAAGGAGACGGAGCCAGCGGAGCCGGGCTTTGAAGGGTGGGGAAGGTTTCTCCCGAAGGTGGGAAGGAAAGGCATTCTGGGCAGAGGGAACGGTGCAGGCAAAGGCTCGGAGGCAGGGCAGCAACAAGGGTTCCTGGGGGGATGGTGAGCAGTATACTCTGAGGATGCAAAGAGCTTGTCATGCATAGGAGATCAGCAAGAGACAGAAGGCAGGACAAACAGTCAGGGTGCGATCGCAGAGCAGCTCGAATGCCAGATTCAGGGCGCTGGACCTTATCGGTGGACAACCCACCACCTGTGCCGTGGGGGGACAGAAGCGGACGTGTAGCTTGTGAAGAAAGGATCGGATGGTAGCACAGGGAGTGGAGGGAAGACCCCCAGGCCCTATGACAGGTATTTTGAATATCACAGCTTTGAGGTGTCAGCTCTGGGTGTGACCTGACTCCTCATTTGGACCCCATCTTTTCTGCACCCAAACGGAAGTCCTTCAGGTTCGACTGCCTTGAAATTCACCCCAGTTTTGAGAATAATTGGAGGGGCAGGGGCGGGGAGGGTCTAGACCATGGCACAAGGGGGAAAGGAGGCGTCTTCTCCTGGGGTTCAAAGTGCTGCCTGCTCCCGAGGGGCCTCCACATAGGACACACCGCTCAGCCCACCCCCGCTCACGTATCAGGACTCATCCGATCCCTCCACCCAGGGCTCCGGCATGTCGCCCGGAACACAGCAGCCCCTTCCCTGGGCTCTGGGCTGCTCCTCTCCCTCCAAAGCGTGCAGCCCTTTCCCCATGGCAGCGAACGTGGGCATCACTCCTCTGCTCGAGACGCAAGGCTGCCAGTGGTTTCCCACTTTGCTTAGAATAAAACCCCACCCTGTTCCGTGGCCCTGCATGAGTCCCCCACCTTGCCCTTCCCTCGGACCTTGACAGGCTACCTCCTCACCTCCATGAAAGACGCAACTCAAGTATCGCTTCCTCCGGGAAGCCTTCCCTGAACGTTGCCGTGCCTCTCGACAACTTTTCTCTCCTGTACTTGTGTGCGCGTTTATGCTCCTAGAAGACAAGCTCTCGGATTCGTTTTATAACGTTTTAATCTCCCAGCATCTGGAACAGTGCCTGGCGCACCGAAGGAGTCGATGTTTGCTGATCGGCTCCTGAATGGAAGGGCGAGTTCTTCAGGGTCGTAAGGGCTGGGAACCCTTCCTCTCATCAGCAGAATCATCTATGGTCTCTTTAGAGTTAAAAGAAGAAAATGTTCTCAGATGCAGCCCTCCCCATCAGTCCCACCTCGCTAAGACCTGGCAGAGGCCAGACATTTAATCCTCTTGAAATTCCTTCTTCCACCGTCCTCAGCCCACGAACCCAGCAGAACTGTCACCGGCTCCATCGTAGCACAGACTTACGACCGTGAAGCTGACCGCGAGGCGCCCCCCTCGCCTGCCTCGCTCACCGCATTTCCCCCCGAGGTGTCCAGGGGAAGCCATGGAGAAGTGGGAAGGACTCGCACGCTAACTTACCTCCCTACAGGGAGATGTAAAATTCGCCCATAAAGAAAACACTTTATTACTTAGCTTGAACATTAAATTTCATCGGCACGTAGCATGTGTTTCATTATGCCAGACACTAACACACACACTCAGCAACGAAATGCAGGAATGTAGCCCCGGCTCGCCGAGTGCTGCAGACGGACTCTGACACGGTGTCGGAGAGACGCTCGACCTCACCCTCGAACTTTTCAACGTAACTTAGGCGTTCACGTGGCACTTTGTGCCGATGCAACGGGCGGCATCGGAGGTGGCAGAAAGGCTCTAAGTGCCCTGCCAGCCGCTTCTCTCTGCCGCAGCTGGAAAATAAAATTCTGCAGCTACAGCAATCAGAACTGTGGCCAAAGCGAGCATCCGCAGCGAGCCTCAGTACGCCCCAAATGGGTGCTGAGCGATCTCCGTGCCAAAATACAGATTGATGATCGCTGTTTTCCGCAGCCTTCTTCCTTTCTCCCTCCTTTGTCCTTGGCCGCGCTCCAGAGAAGTGCTTCTCGAATGTTCCCCGTGCGCGAACCACCTGGGATCTCGTTAAAATGTGGTTCAGTCGGTCCGGGGTGGGGCGGACGCTGCCGGTCATCGGCCCACGCTTGGAGTCACAAAATTCTAGAACCACATTGTCCGATGCGATAGCCACGAGCCACACGTGGCTGTTTAAACTTAATTAAAATTGAAGGAGGCAGAATTCCGTTGCTCAGTCGGAGTAGCCACGTGTCGAGAGCCCACAGCCATGGCGGCCGGGGCCGCCGCAGTGGACAGCGCGGACAGAGGACATTTCCAGGGTCGTAGGGAGTTCCGTGGGACAGAGCCGCTGTACGGAGCTGAGGGTGCCAGAATTGGGATGCGCAAAGTGTGGCGTTGCTGCCGCCTGCCCATGGGCGTGGCCGAGGGCAGACAGAAATCCCCCGGGACAAACGTGTTCCGGCCTGGTCCCCAGGGCCCCCTCCCGCCACCCTCTTCCCCTGTTACGG
>NW_011889026.1:6619-12187 GCF_000151845.1 Pteropus vampyrus | reverse complement strand
GGGACCGGAAACCCGGACAGGGGAGAGGAAGCCGAGCACCCGCCCGCCAGCAGGTGTGTGTTTGTGCTGGCCTTAGGTGTTGCAGCTGCCATCCGGACACTCAGTGCTGGGTGGCGTTTGCCGCAAGGATGCGTCTTAGTCATAAGCGCTTCGTTCGTCTGTCACTGGACTAGATGTCACCGATGGGCCGTGCGCTAGCAGATGGTGGCGGTGGAATCCCCCCATTTGGGATTCCCCTCCCCGTTCTGGCGGGATTGTGCCCGAGCCGGGGGCGGGGCGTGCGGGACCCGATCCTCGGGGGTCCTCAGGGCGTCGTCCGCCAGGGCTGATGCCTGGTCTCGGCGAGGGCGGAGAAGTTGACCCTCGCTCACATCCCAGCCAGGCCTTTCCTGGCCCTGGGCCCTGGGCCCTGGGGTAAGTAAGTCATTTAACCACTTACAGCCTCCCGTTCCTCGCCTGGGAGAGGCAGATAACAACGCGGCCACCGGACCGGACCGGGTTCTCGTGGGCACTGGACGAGTTGACGTGTGTGACGCGCTTTAGAGCGACCGCCGTGTGCCATCAGTACGTTCTTCCCACGATGTGGCTTTGACATGCCCAGCGGCTTGGCCCCTCTGGGTTCCCAGGGCTCTGGGTCCGTGTCCAGGCCACTGTGAGCACACGGCCCCACGGGGCGGTGCCAGCATAAGCTGGACCCGGATAGCGTGCGGAAGGCTCTCCCGCACCCACGGGCCTAGACACCCGCAGGTCCCGCTTCTGCCCCTGCTCCACACTGCACGCCTGACCTGGAGCGGGCAGAGCACGGGCTTTTTCCGGGGGGCCCCCGGTGTCCAGCCTTGGTTTTCCTCTGCCCAGCTCCAAGTGGAGAGGCCCACGCTCATGCCCCCTCGTGCCCCCAGGCCTGTGGCACTTGTGACTCAGAGGCCAGACGGACTCTCTTGCCCTCTGGCCCCCTTCGGCTGCTGGACCGGGGCAAGGGTCAAGGGCCAGAAAGAAACATCCGAGACTGGAGAACCAGGGCCCAGTTAAGAGGTCGAATGTTTCTCCCCACATCGCGTTGTCACCTTACTGAGGACTCGGCGGGGCTTGTATCTGGTCACGGGAACAGCAAAGCCCTGGCGGTCGAAGGCGAGAGTGCCTGAGTGTGTCAGCAAGCAGCACAGCCGGCTGGTGCAGCCAGCCATTGCCCCCAGGTGCACGGGCACCCAGCCAGCCGCCGATGCCAGCCTCCAGGGCGCTTCCTACTCACCAGCCCACTCCAGCTATTTCTGATTACACGATGGGCCTTACCCTGGCAGGAAGAGGACCAGCTTTACCCATCCTCTGGAGCCGGTTTCCATGGAGACCCACTGCTCTGCTCCAGTCCAGCACCCTGTCCTCTTCCTGGGCCCCGAACGTGCCACGCTCACGTCCGCCCCAGGGCCTTTTCACGGGCCTGCTGTACCTTCTGTCCAGACAGCTCTTCCCGGGACATCCCCGCGGCTGGCTCCGCCCCTCCGTCAGGCCCTCGATCGGTTGTTATCTTATCAGTGAGGGCTTCCCTCATCGCCCCGTTTTACCTTGCTACCACAGGTCCTGTCGACTGTCTTCCGTCCCACTCTGGGAGGACTTGGCTGTGCTCACCCCTTTCTGAAGGGGGGGTGGATGAAAGGGGGCGCCGCCCGCCTGCCCCGCACTGTGCAGGCGGCAGTGAAGCCCGGCGAGGGCTCGGCCTCCCCGCAGCACGCGGCCCGTAGGGCGGGGAGTCTCTCCCGCTCACTTCCAGAGACGTCGTTCACACCCTGCTTCTCCGGCTTCCCGGCGGGTTTTCTCACGCACCCCAGCGCCTACAACTCCCTCCTCTGCATCCTCAGCTATGGAATCCCCACCCCTTCTGTGGACACAGCCCGGTGACTTGTTGGGCCTGGCCCTTCCCTGCCGTGAACTCCCACTTCGCCCGCCGACCCTGCACGCATCAGAGCCAGCCTTGCGGCACGGCTGCTTGCGTTCCAGACGCCGAGGAGGGGCCCGAGGACGGAGCGTACAAGGACGATGGCAGGGGGACTCGCCCCAATTTCTCTCTAGAGTGTTCCTTCCCTGTGGTCATTCTTTGCTGCCCCCACAGTACCCGCCTCTGGGTTCGGAAGAGGTGGTCGGCCCATCTTCACGGAAGGAAGAATGAAAGAAATGGTAGAATGAGATGTCCAGACCCATTTCAAGTTCAATACAGCCCCCACCCCCCAATGGGAGGGTCAGGCCCAAGTCAAAGGTCCCACCCAGAGCACGGGGAGGCTGGCAGGTGCACCCAGAGGGTAGGGTCAAGGTCAACAGGGAAAGGCTGGGGAAGGGCTGCGAACAGACCTGCCTGGGCCTCAGCCCCCATCTCCCCCAGAAAAGCTCTAAACATCTCAAGCGCCTGCTGACAGCTCGGGGAGGCGGGCAGGCGAGGCCGGCTGGGCCTTACGGCTTGCATTTCACATAATGAGCCTCTGGAATCCGGGAAGTGATTACAAGCCCACTGGTGGGGGCTGGGGGGGGGACCACCTACAGGCTCTGGAACCTCTCGCTGCTCCACCAGATGTGGCTCCGTGGACGGCGGGCTCACCGAGAAGCTGCCCTTCGGTGAGAAAGAGGCAACGCACAGACCGCAAGTGAAGGGCTTGGGATTTCTGTGACAGGGGTAGGGACGCTGACGGGTGACCCCGTGGTAAGGGTTTCTAGCATTCACCAAGCTGCAAGGGCGTGAGGCCTGCCCAGAACCCTCGCCCCCAGGTGACGTTTCAGCTGCCAGCCGACGTGTTTATCGAGTTTACTGAGTTCCAATTTTAAAGTCCCGGAGCTAGGAGTCTTGGGTCAAGAAGCCACGTGGTTGCCTGGTGTCACCCTGCCCAGCAGGGATGCGGTGGGGTGGGGGCTCATCCAGGCCCGGTCTCAGGCCTGGCGCTATCTGTCAGCGCACCCTGCCATCCTCACCCAGATTCGAGCCAAGAGGGAACCCAGCGGGCCCAGAGCCTCGCCTCGTCTGAAGCGCTGAGCCGTTTGGAGCCTGGCCCCTGACGGGTGCTGCGGTTGAGTTGGGGTGACCAGCGGGAGCTCTGTATCCTGGTCACTGTGCCGGGTACCGATTATTTATTTGAGAAAACGAGAAATAGACAGATCCGGGTAATAAATGGGGAACCCAGCCCTCCACTCACTGTGACGGACAGAACAGCAGTCCGGAGGAAGCCAGTGAAGATGGAGATGAGGGACCCCATCAGCCTTCTCGGCTGCCGTTTGTAGAGCATTCGGCCAACCGGGGGTTAAAGAAAGAGGGTGGCCAAAGGCCACGTGGCGTCCCGGGACATCGGTAGGAAACTGGGAAAACTGAACGAAGTCCGGAAAGCAGTAGCAACGCCCCGTGTCACGGTGTTAGGACCGCGTGGTGCGTCCGCGTCGGAGGCTGGCATTACGGACACTCGGACATGGGCGCGGTGGAAGGAACGCCCTGGATTCATTTTCCTTACATTTCTTCCGTAAATCTAGACTTAGTTCAAATCAAAAGGTTACAACAGGTGGAAAGACCACGGTCCAGAACGAGTCACAAGACATTCCGAAACCTAATCGGGGAATGATAGCGCCACGATGATTCTATGTGGGAGGAGGTACTATCATACGACTGTGTGAAACGGAGGCGAGGGTGTGTATTTGTATGAGAAATAAACGCGAAGCCCCCCGAAACTGATCTCCGCCGATGGCGTCCTACTGATACATTCACGTGCGTACCTCGTTCTGTCTCTCTCTGCTTTCCTGAACTTCACGGATCCCGTATTTTTTATAAACTGAAGGCGACTTACAAAAACGCCTGTGTTTCAATTTCTCTTACATGATGGGCGAAACGTGTTCTTCTCATCACCGTCGGCCTACGGTAAACGTGTATTATGCTTTGCTGAATTTCGTACCGATGTTTTATCAATTTAATGGTGACATTTTTCGAGAGCACGTGTTTTTTTCCCGCCAACAAATTGATGTATTTTTTTCATTCACGGGTATCAACAGACATTCGTTAACACATCATGGATTCGTAGGCATTATTAATACGACTAACACGCTCTTTCTTCTGCTCATACGTGGTGTCAGGTAGTGTTCCAAAATTATGTCCTTCCGTGTGGTTTTCTGCCTCTTCCGTCCCAATAGACAGCTGTATTTGAAAAATAAAAGAGAAAGGCCAGCTCGTAAAACAGGAAGCTTCGCCGAAGCGGGGCTTCAGGGAAAGGTCAGAGGACTTGTCCTCGGTTTCCTTGGGGACGCAGAGCGTTCAGGGCAGCTGGCGGCAAGACACCAGCCCCGGGGACTTGTGGGTGAGGCTCAAGGGAATGGCCGGGCGGCGGGTGCAGAGCCGGCCAGAGTCCAGCTGAGCCTCGGGCCAGGCTCAGAAGCCATGCCCTGGAACAAAGCGTCACACAAGCACTTCGTTAACCACATCGGTCAAGGTCAGACTAACTCCTTCCTGCTCTGCCCGGCACTGGTGGAGGGACGAGGAGGGCAGGCGCCGGGCTGGGGCCTTGCGTCCACGTTGGTTTAATTAGTTCTGCAGCCGCCACTTCCTTCGGGCACAGCCTCGAGTGCCAGGCCCCTGGCAGCGGGCTGGGGTACAGGCAGGGGTGGACCGCTTGCCCATGCTTGCCCAGGGCGGAGAGGCTGAGGGGGGCAGAGCAGTGACACAAAGACCAAGGCCGGAGGTACCAGGGTAGGACACAGATCAAACGACCAGGAGAGGCCACAGGTGGGAGGCGGAGGCCAGCAAGCGGGCAGAGTGTGGGCAAACCAAGGCTGCCAGTTCAAGAGAGTCATAAGGACTGCTGGGGTGTCCTTGGCCAAGTTTCGGGTGTTGCCAGCTCTCCTAAATTGTCGCATGCGGGATGGCAGACCTCCAGGAAGAGTCACAGATCTCACGGGGTACTAATGAACGTACCAAAAGCCTGGGAAGTCAGAACAATAGTTCTCAAAGTGTGGTCCATGGACCGGCAGCACGGGATCGCCCGAGAGCTCGTGGGAAATGCAGAGTCTGGCCCCAGACCTGCTGAGTCAGACTGTGTAGTTTAACAAGATCCCAGGGGGGCCCAGCACCTTGCAGTGTGGCGAGGGCACAGCTGAGCCCCAGCCCTGGGGTTCTTCGGTCTGAGCGTGGGTGGGTGTGCAGGTCAGACACAGGCGACGATGCAGAGGTGGGCCGTGCAGCTCCCTCCAGATGCAGGCGAGGTCTGTCTGACCTGCAATTCATGATGAATCAGGCTACTCCCAGAAAATGTCACCGGGAAAAATGATGGCTTCGCCGAGCCTGCAAACATGCCCCAACCCAGACGTTGTGCAGACAGCAGATTGCAATGACGACAAGACAAACAGCCTGACGGGCACTATTCATATTCCACGGGCGACAGCCGGAGCCCCCGAGAGGCCGGCAGGCTCCCGCCCCTCCGTGACGTGGAAGTGATTTAAGGACGAGCCGCTCGAGGTGGCTGCGAGCGAGAAGCCTGCAGAGGGTCTCCTGAGAAGACAGAGCTGCTGGGACGGGGGGCTGCCCAGGACCCCCTATCACATCTGCCCAGGTGA
>NW_011889026.1:3458-4674 GCF_000151845.1 Pteropus vampyrus | reverse complement strand
TCCCGCTGTTTCTCACGGGACATGGCGCTCTCCAGACTGGATTCTAAAGAGTCCTCAGAGGTCAGTGGCTCCTACGTTTCAGGGTCATCAGGGCTGAAGTTCGTTAGCCGTGTGGCCCTGGGTGAGGCTCCTACCCTCCCTGTGACTCACTGGAAACTCGGGTAATAACGGTCCCTAATTTACGGGATTACTGTGACTGTCCAAAGAAACACTACACGTCACTGTTCAGTGAATGCCAGCGTTTAATTGACACCCAATATGTGTTAGCCAAGCTGTCACCTGTGGCACCTGATAGTTTTCAAAGTCCTGACATGTGCCGCAACCCTGAGGGGTCCCGCGGGAGGGGACATCCCCACGGCACAGTCAGGACTCCGGTCCCTGAGTGTGGGCAGACATGGAACCGGATCTGACTCTTTGGCGTCCTGCTGTGTTTTCTTAATGCCCTGAAGACCGTGATGGGGAGGGGGCAGGTGAGCGGGTGGTTCTGAAGGGCCTGGGGCAGGAGGTGGCCCCGGCGCAGATGGCCCTGAAGCAGGCTGGCCTCGCCTCGTGCAGCAGCCTTGCTGGGCCAACCCCGGGCCCTCTCCGTGGGCCGAGGGGCCGCCCGGCGCCCATCGGCCCTCCCGCCGCGGTGAGCAGTCGGTTGGGGACTGGGGGGAGGTACTGGGGCCCTTGCTCCTCGTCTCACACCTGCCCACGTGTGGGGCCTTGCGGACAGAGAGCAAACATCGGGCTCAGTGTCTCCCATCGCTGAGGCCCACGCACGGCAGCCGGCAGGCCCCTCGGGGCCATGTCTGTGAAGTCCCCTGGGAAGCCCCTTCGACTCCGCGGTTAATTTGATGGCTGCTCTGTCTTCAGAGCAGTTTGTTTGGTGACTCAGGTGAATGGCTAGGGGGGTGGTTAAGCAATTCATCAACTTTCCATCCTCGCGATGAAGTCAGTGGTCGAGCACCGCGGGATCGCAGACGGAGCGGCTGCCACCTTCCCTCCGAGACTCACGGGCTTGGCCCGCAGGGCGCAGAAGGACAGCCTCAGGTGTCAGGGGGCACTCCTACCCACTGCCAGTGAGAGTACACACCGCTGCGGACCCCACGGAGGACAACCGGGCAGCACCTGATCGGATGCAACGTGAAATTCAGTTGCTTTTCCTGCAAACCTGCAGTTCTGTCTCTATGCGTGTGCCCCAAAAAGGTTTGGCTCGTGCACGAGAAACACC
>NW_011889026.1:0-1343 GCF_000151845.1 Pteropus vampyrus | reverse complement strand
CCTCCATCCCAGACCTTCCTCCCCCTTCCTCCGGTGTGTGGCTCTTCGCCGCCGTCATTCGTCGGAAAATCCACGTTTTCAGTGCTGCCCAGCACGGTGTGGAGGGACATCCGTGTCACCGTCCTCAGATCCCTGAAGGGCAGGTCAATGGACACAGCAGCCGACTTCTGTTCGGCTCCAGAAAGCAAAGCCAGGACTGGTTTCGCCCCGGGTTCCAGCTCGATGTGAAGGAAAACTTTTTCCTAGTGTGACTGTCGCACGGTGGACAGGTGTCTCCGGGAGGTGGCGCGTTCCCGCCACCAGAGACAGCGCCTGTGCTGGGCAGGGCCTTGCTCGGGAGTCGGCCGACCCCGCTCGAGGCGGCCTGGCGCTTGGCGTC
This sequence comes from Pteropus vampyrus, assembly GCF_000151845.1. Classification (NCBI taxonomy): domain Eukaryota; kingdom Metazoa; phylum Chordata; class Mammalia; order Chiroptera; family Pteropodidae; genus Pteropus; species Pteropus vampyrus. The sequence continues at coordinate 964 of NW_011889026.1, read as the reverse complement.
GGTTCCACGTCCTCCTCATGCTTCTTCCTCCGCGGGGGCTGCAAAGCTGGCGTCTGCGTTTCCCAGATCCGCGGGCGGCGGGGCTCAGACCCCTGGGGCTCTGGGCTGAGCTTACGGGAACAGTTCGCGAACGCCACCGCAGAACGGGGCCACCGCGGATGCCCGTCGGGAGGGTGCCACCTCCACCCGCACGCCAGGCCACAGAGAGATGCCCACGCCTTGCCTCCTTCTCCGTACAGCTCAGGTCCGACTCGGAATGTCACACGAGCGCATTTGACCAGCGGGCTAGAAGCCGGATCCGGACGGTCCAGGGTGTCTCGGACACATAGTCGTTAGTGGTCCAGCCCCTGCAAGTCTCAAGGGACCAGTGTGGGGTCCTGGGAGGAGGATGATCTGAGCTGTCTTGTGTTTTAACAGAACCCCTCTCGTGGCTGTGTCGAAACCGGCCGGGAGGCTGGCGGTGACCCAGTGCTGGTTTAGGTCACGGGGATGCGTCTTATCCGCGGGGGAGAGGCTGAGGCTGTGTCATTCCCAGGGCACCTGTGATTTGTGGAGGGATGGTCAGGATTTAACATTCTGAGCTTTCGAAGAACGGCCCCCAAAGCCGGTGCTGGCCCTCGAGCCCTCAGTGCAGCCCGGGCGTGCAGGCTGCTCTGAGCGTGGGTTGAGTGGGGCGAACGCGTCTGAAACAGATGGAGCCGGGCGGGAGAGCTGCTCGGAAGTGGCCACCGAGGAGTCTTAACCCGTTTTTATGGCCCTGTTAGAGGGGGCCCCGGGGAGCTGCCTTCCCTTATTGTTCCCTTTGCGTTTCATTAACTGCTGGGGCCCCGTCCCCCAGGCTTCTGTTGCTGTCACCCAGGCAGACGACGCCTCATGCTGCCCGCAGAGGCTGCTCGCTGACAGCTGCCCGAGCCGTCTCCCCAATATCTCCGCGAAATCTCTGGGCACGAACCAGGGGCTCCGC